>NC_133328.1:560298985-560491485 GCF_042186555.1 Aquarana catesbeiana
GGCCGAGTCCCGCTGCCTCTGTCAACGGGCGCACTAGTGGGACTCGAGAGCGAGCCTGCATGGGTGCCCCCCCAGGGAAAGAGGAGTGCCTGGAGCACTGGCGGGGCACCCCAAAAAAAGAGAATCGGGGCTTCTCTGTGCACTCTGTTGGCACAGAGCAGGTAAGTATAAGCATGTTTGTTTTTATAAAAAAACAAAACAAAAAAAAACAAAAAAAAACAGAGTTTACAACCCATTTAACACTCCATGATTAACAATAAGGTTTTTGCTAAGGATAAAAAGACATGTGACCTAGATAAACTACCTACCTCTTACAATGGAGGTTTGGATAAAACTCCATGTAATGTATAGAGCCCCTTAAATTATGTACATACTCAGTTTATTATTATGGATCAACCTCTCTGCTCATATACTGTACCTTTAAAACCTTTTGAATAAAAAGATATTGGACTTAAAATATGTAAATGTATCTAACAATTCTAATAAAGAATATAACTGAGTACTTACTCGATTGTGTGTTTGTCTATTTTTCTAGTGATGTTAATGCCATAGAATTGCTGCATAGCAGCTATAGCTGATTGCATGGATTCTGCAGAGCGCAATACCGACATTCGGGGGTCTGTTGATGGAAGGTAGCCGTAATTTTGCAGCCACACCTGTAAACATACAAAACAACAATGCTGATTAAGTGATGATGAAATATAGCAAAATATAAATCTTATGTGAAAATGAAAATCTAGAAATACAGCATTTGTAAGGTTTAGTGTCCATGGGCGCTTTTGAAAGAAAAGGTTTGCATTTTGAAATGGAATAGATATAGCAGTAGTATGTTTTCCGCTTTTACCATACAGTACATTACATATAACGTCCCCTGCTCCTGACCATCTCTCCAGCGTTCGCATGACATACACTGAGCTTAAAGCGGTATTAAACCCAAAACCAAAAATGTCATATATTGCAGCTTACCAATCAGATGGGTTGGCTGCATTCGTTTTCTTTTCTCACCTGGTGAAAATAAGGGAACAAAAGCCTAAAAAAATAAAACTAATGCAATCACCACGTCTACTAACTGGTAAGCTGCATAAATGTTTGCTTTTAGGTTTAATACCACTTTAATCAATGATCTCTAGTGATAGGTTTGTTATCAACTTTTGTTGAGAAGAAAAAAAAAGAAACCATCTCTGGGTGATCTATGTACATTGCAGGGATTTAACAAACTTTGCAGCAGATTCCCACCTTTTGTTGCTGTGAAGAAATAGCTGGTTTCACCAGACTAATTGCATACTCATTCTGAATACGATGGTCTGCTTCATTATTATTCAGCCAATGCATTTTTTTGTTTTCTAATGTGGAAAGTTGCAGTGTCTGCATCCATTTAGAAGTAACCCTTAGTAAATGAGTCTCTCATCATTGCAGGGAATGCCTAAAATCTGATGTGTCTAAAGCCTCGTACACACGATCGGATTTTCCGATGGGAAATGTTGGATGACAGGCTGTTGGAAGAAAATCTGGCCGTGTGTACGCTCCATCAGACGATTGTTTTCGGACTTTCCGCCAATAAATGTTGGCTAACATGTCTTCAAGTTTTCAGCCAAGAAATGTATGTTGTCGGATTTTCCGATCGTGTGTACACAAGTCCATCGGACAAAAGTCCAAAGTACAAACACGCATGCTTGGAAGCAAGGACGAGCCGGAAGCGGTTGGTCTTGTAAACTAGCGTTCGTAATGGAGAGTTAACATTTGAGACATGGCAAATTATGAAATATCGAAATGTAGCGCACAATTCTCTTCTTCTTTAATGGGATAATAATGAAGCTGCTTTGCTGGTGATACTGATGGAGTTATTGCAAACACATTTTCAAAGGCTTTTTTTTCTAGTAATATCAAGAATAATATTATTATGTTCGTTTTTTTTTTGTTTTTTTTTATTCGTGCAAGTTACCACAACACCATTATACCGTAGTTTATAAGATCAAAGATACAACAATGTTGGTGTCCCTTGTTAATTTTATATTGTATTTTTTAAAATGTAACTGCCTACTCCCAAACTGTCATTTGAAGTAAAACACATAGCCAAGTATTATTCTACACAATTTTTTGATTGTGCATTAAAAAAAAAAAAAAAAAAAGACATGCTATCTGCCAATAGAACCAAAAAGTGCATTCTATGCATCCAAAAATATAGAAAATATACCAAATCAAATCATTATTCAACCAAAAAAAACATCAAAGCAATAACTCCAAGGCCAATAATAAATAACACATTATCACCTCCGATTCTGCAACATGTCTGGTTGACGAACGACCGTTCAGAAACGAACCGAAAAGCACAAAAAGAAAAGCGCAAATCAATGCTCACCAAACTTCTACTAACACGAAATTAGCAGAAGAAGCCCAAAGGGTGGCGCTAAAGAGTTGAAAAAACACGTAGTACATCTAGTACATCTAGCACATAATTGTTGGCCAACATTTCTGTGACCGTGTGTATGCAAGACAAGTTTGAGCCAAAGCCCTTCAGACAAAATTCCACGGTTGTTGTCGGAAAGTCCGATCGTGTGTACAGGGCTTTAGTGTAGACTTCTTGGAAAGTCAGTGAGCCAATCACACAAGCAGGAAATGACATTTTTGGAGGCACACTCTACACAAACAGCGTACAGAACACCTCCAGGTAGCCATACTGAATTAAATTTTACAGAAAATGACAGTTCTGCAAATTAAAAAGGAAAGGTACAACATTAAAATTTCAACAGGGCTTGTGCAGTATTTGTATATGATATAACATTTTTATTTTATTTTTTCATGAAAGCAGTTACCCTTTAAATCTTAAGAAGGTGTAATCAGAAAGGCAGAGGAGATGGTCAGGAGCATAGTGTTCCATACCCACTGTAAAGGGCCATACATGTTCTTAGAATAGTAAAATACATGTAATGCATTAAAAACAATTCAGTGCATTGCAAATACATAAAAAAAATTACCATGTTTCTTTTGCTATTAGCCCCCTTTCACACGATCGGACCGTTCAGGTCCGCCTGTCAGTTTTGACGGCGGACCTGAACGGGCGCTCCATGTTAGTCTATGGTGCGTCGGATGTCAGCGGAGACATGTCCGCTGACATCCGACCCCGTCCGATCCGCTAAAAGCAGACGGATGGCCCTACGTCCAGGTCCGTCGCTGGCGGATCGGATCGGGTGAGATCGGATGAAAACGGACATGCTGTCCGTTTTCATCCGATCCCTCCATAGGCGGCAGCAGCGCCTGACAAGCCCCTCCCCGCTCAGTGAGCAGAGAGGGACCTGTCATCCGCCGGCTCAGCGGAGATCAACGGACAGATCTCCCGCTGAGCCGGTGGACTGAGAAACGGAGTCCGCCTCGTGTGAAAGGGGGCTTATGGTTGCATTTGCATTGGTGCTGGACTTCCACTCTTTCCATGATACTCTATGGTATACAGCGTATGTCCCAGCATAGACAACTGAACCTTATCCTGCATACACTAGTGGAGGTCTGCAGCATTGCCATTTTCCTTTCTACTCAGAGGCAGTGTGGCCAATCCAGTAAGAGGTGGGCAGGATTAGGTGTGGCCAGTTGCTAACTGGAAAGCTACAGACTTGTGAATCAGTGGTGACAATACTGATAGCCACACTCCCTGCAACATATTTTCATCCCACTCTAATGCAAAGAGGCACAGATTAAAAGGGGGCGACAACTCTGCTCTGAATTCAGGAGCAGTGCTGCAGAGTTGTCACACAATCACAGGAAGCTTCATTACATGGGCAGCAACAGAGGGGAATTTGCAGGGGGGGGCAAGAGAATGCCAAATACAGAAGCACATATAATCAAGTGCTGCAGCACATTCTTTTAGTGGAAGGTTATAATTCTACTTTAGAGGATAACATTGCTTTTGTAATGAAATTGATATAACCGAAACTTGCATTGCAACAAATATATCAAGCAGCAAAAAGATAGGAGTCTACAAGAGAGTTTTCTACCATCAGTACATCCATCCCACAAAGACCACTGATATAAAAAAATAAAAAATAAATATGGGCAGGATTTTTGAGCCAAAAGTTACACCAAGTAAATACAATTTTAATAACTTTTTATAAAAGAACAAAAAATTCCCTTAAAAACACATGATTATCTCCGAACTACCAAATTCATATTGCACATCAAACCATCACTGGAATTACTTAAAGCGGAGTTCCACAGGTTTTTGAGTTTATTAAAAGTCAGTATCTACAAGAAGTATAGCTGCTGACTTTTAATAAACAGCCACTCACCTGTCCATGGTCCAGCGATGCAGCTGCCCAAAGCCTTCATTCTCTCCCCCTCCTCTTCGCGGTGCCAACATTGTGAGTGTGGGCACCCGGCTGTGACAGTTTACAGCTTCACAGCCGAGCGCACACTGTGCATGCGCGAGCCACGCTGCGCTCCGTCAATGGCCAGGCTATGTTCTGGGACCTGTCATGTGTACCAGAACATTGCCGGGAGGGAGGGGCCGCCTAGGAATCGCTTAGGCGGTCAGAAGTCGGAAGTGGGACAGGAAGTCCCACTCCAAACCAGGTACCCAGCCCCCCCCCCCCCAAAAAAAAATGACATGCCAATTGTGGCATGTCAGGGGGCTAGGAGTACTTAAAGCAGAAGTTCCATTTTTGGGTGTAACTCCAATTTAAGATCGGGTGATACAAGACTTAAGCCTTGTACACACAGTACGAATGTTGGCCAACAGAGCGTCTTTTTTTTGTCAAAAGGGCGTGTGCCAGGATCTTGTCTTGCATACTAACGTTACACAAATTGTTGTGCCACAAACACAAACGTAGTGACGTACTACGAGGATTTTCAGCTCTTGAGCGCCACCCTTTGGGCACCTTCTGCTAATTTCGTGTTTGGTGAGCATTGATTCCGAGCATGCGTGTTTGTACTTTCGACTTTTGTGTGATGGACTTGTGTAATGACCATCTGAAAATCTGACGTGGAGCTGTCATTTGATTTCCTACCATCTGGTGTCTGCTTGCCGTCCCATGGAGCCGGGGTTTAGGACAATACATGTCTTCCCTGATCCTCTGTGATGGGGGATCATGGTATTCCGGTAAGGGCGTATTCTCGTTGATTTGTGGTGGTGGATCTCACTTACTATTGGGAAACAGGAACGATTCACTGATTTATGCTAATTTGTTGGACTTTAATTTTTATTTTCACTGGTGCTCACTACACTATATTGTCCATTGATTGCTGATCGTTTGCCGATTTATGTTTATCGATCACTGGACATTCTTCATGGTTCACGCCGTATATTAATTCACCAATTTAACTTATCACCTGTATGTTATTATTATCATGCAGGTTTTCACATATATATTTTCACAGTACTATATATATTTTTTAAGGGTAGCGCGATTTTTTATATTTTTTCCTATTTGTATGTGTATTGATGTGTACATATTAATTGCTGCTCCCTACATGTGGGTCGGGTATCAATCATCCGGCTACCACTTTTTCAATTTAGTTTAATTTAGTTTGGTTTTTATAGCGTGGTTTTTTACACTATTTTCCAAAAATTTACAAGCCTGCCATCCAACATTTGTTGGCTGA
Organism: Aquarana catesbeiana; assembly: GCF_042186555.1. Lineage (NCBI taxonomy): Eukaryota > Metazoa > Chordata > Amphibia > Anura > Ranidae > Aquarana > Aquarana catesbeiana. Next base: position 560,304,575 of record NC_133328.1, read on the forward strand.
AAATTGTAAAACAATTGTTGAAAGGAGTATACTAACAGAAAGAACCTCGGACAACAGCCTGTCAAATGACAATCCCCTTCTGATTTTTGTACCGTGTGTACGAGGCTGTAGACCTGGTTCACACCTATGCATTTTTAGTGCATTTTCAGTTTTGCAGAAACACACTACAGTCCATTTAACATGGTTTCCTATGGGTCACGTTCACATCTGTGCTTTTTATGGAAAGGGCCAGGGACTTTTTTCTGTTTTTTGGTTCCATAGAATTCAATGGATCAAAAACATGTATTGAAAAATGCAAAATGCACCTGGAATATGTAAACTGCCACCTGCCTAGGTGTGAACCAGGCCTTAAGGGATTATAATTTCATTACTCAACATCAATTAAAATTAACATGCATATTAATTGTCCCACTAGTACATCACTCCAAAGGTAATTTGGTGAGAAAGATTGAAAATCTGAAATAATTACATTTAAAACTGATAAAGCTGATTGTACATATTGACTAAAATATAGAATGAAAGACCCATCAATCATAGCAACTGTTTATTGATTTTACAATTATATCAATGTCAAAACATGCATTACTGTCTGGTAACAGGAGAGCTTTCCATTTGACTATGAAATATATGAAATCTGCCTAGCATGTTGTAACAGTGTGATTGCTATTGCTGCAGCAAACAATTCCATAACTGACCTGATTTATTTATTTAAGCGGTTGTAAACCATTGAACTTTTTTTTTTTTTTTAACCATGGAAGGTAAAGGTATTATTTAACTTACCTTAAAATGAAGCCTTCCTGCTCCAAGAGGTCAGATCTGGAGGCCACTCCCTTCTTCATCCATCTTGCTTCCGGATTCGCGTACTATGGCTCTGTAAATGACCAGAGCCACGATGAGCTCACTCCCGCGCATGCACGTGGGAGCTGCCGGCCACGGCACAGAGCTCTGAAGAAACGGCACGGTTGACCCTTCCTTCAGAGCGCATGCACCACTGACGTCACTAGCTGCATGTACAGTACATATCTCCTAATCGGTGCCCATCTAGAAGATATTTACATTACCTATAGGCAGGGATTTTTTTCTCAGAGAATAGGTTCAGGAACTCCCCTTTTCAAGTCACCCCTTGTCTTCGCCCCCTATCCACCTCTGAGCACTGCCCCTTGGTTCCATCCTCTACCCAGCTTCCAGTACGGACCTTTTTAGAGAATACAGAACCAAGTATCATTTTGTGGTGCTAAGTAATTTGTATAGATTTTATTATTAAGCATTAAGATATACACCCTTCTTTCAACAATAGACCCCCCCCCCGCAACAAAATGACCCTCCAGTAACTAAAGATCCACCCTAGTAACAACAGATCCACCACAGCAACAATATATCCCTGTCAGCAACAACAGATCTCCCAGAAGCCAGCATCAATAGACCCTCCAGCATCCAGCAACAATAAACCCCTCTCTCATCAGTAGATCCCTCCCAACAACTGGCCCCCCAGCAACGATAGATTCCCCCATCAGCCAGCGTCAATAGACCCTCCAGTAGCCAACAACAATAGACCCTTCCCATCAACAATAGATATCCCAGCCTCCAGCACACCCCAGCACCCTTTGCCATTACATACATTCAGTGCAGGAGGTGCCGGAACTGAGTTCCCCCCCGTTCCCGCTGAAAAAAAGCCCTGCCTATAGGTAAGCCTTATTATAGGCTTACCTATAGGTAAAAGTCATGCATGGAAGTAAACTTCCACTTTAAAGGAGTTGTAAAGCTAGAAGGTTTTTTATCTTAATGCATTCTATGCTTTAGGATAAAAAGCCTTCTGTGTGCAGCAGCCTCCCTCAGCCCCCCTAATACGTACCTGAGACCCATCTCTGTCCAGCCATGTCCACAAGTCTCTCGGATATCCGAGACTCTCTCTCCTGATTGGCTGAGACACAGCAACGGCGCCATTGGCACCCGCGGCTGTCAAAGTCAGTTAGCCTATCAGGAGAGAGAGGGGGCAGGGCCAAACAGCAGCTCCGTGTCTGAATGGACACACAGAGCTGCAGCTCGGCTTGGTTGCCCCCATATCAAGCTGGTAGCTGTGGGGGCATTCGAGAGGAGGGAGTGGCCAGGAGCACAGAAGAGGGACCCAAAAAGAGGAGGATCTGGGCTGCTCTGTGAAAATCCACTACAATAGAGCAGGTAAGTATAACATGTTTGTAATTTATTTTTTTTAAAACAATACTTTGCAATCACTTTAAAGTGGTGTTCCACCCAAAAAAAAAATAAAAAATACATGAATGTGCCTAAAAAAATAATAAAAAAAAAACATTTGGAAATTTTTTTTTTTTTTTACTCACCTCTAAATGCCTGTTGCTAGGGGGTCCCTCGTAGCCTGCCTCTTTCAGTGCCTGGGCTGGTGACATCACTTCCCCTCAGCACAGGAAGGGCTCAGCTCTGCTCCCTCCCTCTTGTCAATCATCTGGGACCCATTACAGGTCCCAGATAACTGAGCGGCCAATCACGGCACGAGGCGCAGCTTGCGCATGCGCAGTGGATGCCCGGCTGTGAAGCCACAGCCCGGCGCCCACAGTTGCAATGCTGGCGCCGCCAAATGGAGGGGGAGACGAGCGGGGCTTCGATCCCCTGCATCGCTGGACCCTGGGACAGGTAAGTGTCCAATTAAAAGTCAGCAGCTGCAGTATTTGTAGCTGCTGACTTTTATTTTTTTTTTTTAAATGGGAACCCCACTTTAAGCTCCTAGAAGCTGTTATTAGCAATTATTTTTCTTCTCCTATAAGCTAAATAGTGTTATCCTATGTGTCCATGCACACTACTTTAGGTTATTAGCGTTTTTTGAGCTTCAGCGTCTAGGAGCAGAAAAAGAAAAAAAGTTTTTTGGAGTGTTTTTCCAGCAGAAAGAATTTGCTGAATGCACCTAAAAGTTCCACGCTGCTTCTAAACGCTGCTACTAGCTTTTTTTTTTTTTTAGCTTTTATTTTTTTTCTTCATGTACTGCAAAAATGCTAATAAAATGGTAATGCTCCTAAATACTTCTAAAAGCTACTAAAATGCTACTAGAAGCTGGCACAAAAACGCTATTTTTCATCCAGCATTTTTTTCTAGCTTTTTTTGCGCTTATGAAAAATGCTAGTGTGCATGGAGCCTTCAAGTTTAGCGAAAACTTTTTTTTTTTTGGTTTTGGATAGAGTGGAGAAACATTAGAACACCTGTCATGTTTTAATTGATGTCTTTGCCCCCCGTTAGGGGGATTCACCCTCTCTCTCTCTCCAATTGTCCTGTTTACCATTATCGAAAGTGCAAAAAAAAAAAAATCCCACATTTTGGGTTGACATCAGAACACCAAGATATCTTCTAATGTGGACACTAGTTCTGGTGACACCCCAGGACTCCCTCACTTTGGAGGGATTGCTTGTTTTGGTTTTTGCTATGGGCCAGGAAGTGAAGGAAAATAATCCCAATGGGACATAGATGGCAAAAAAAAAAAAAAAAAAAAAAAAACCTTCCTTACTCTATTCAAAATGAAAAAAAAACAAAACAAAAAAATCTTGCCTTTGGTTACACTTTAATCCCCTGTAAAGGGGCACAGACTGAGAAGTTTGCCTACTATAATGCAAACAACTGACTGCAAAACTGCCCTCTAGTGGTAGAAAAGGAAAAGGTCATCTTCCTTTCCCACTAACCACCAATTATCTGCAGTGGACACTAGAGAAGGGGTCTCCAAACTTTAAGAAAGGGCCAGTCTACTGTCCTTCAGACTTAAGGGAGGCTGGACTGTAGCCATTGGGAGAAGAAAAAGTCCTGACATCAGTGGGAATAAACAATGCCCCATCTTTGGTATCAGCCGGAGGAATAGCGCCCTATTGCTGGTGTCTTTGGGAGGAATAGTGCCCCCTCATTATTGTCACTTGGCCAAATTTGTTCCTGTCATTGGGAGGAATTCTGCCCCTTCATTGGAGTCAGTGGGGGGAATTTTGTCCCATTGTTGATATCAGTGGATGAAAATAGTTCCCCAAGGGCCAAATGAAAGCAAGCAAAGGGCCGCATCTAGCCCCCAGGCCACAGTTTGAAGACCACTGCACTAGAGGAGCAAAGCAGGAACAGGGAATCTATTGATCTAACTGGTCAAATTGTGAGTATGGCTAGCTATAAACTACCCATTAACAAGAGATGACTGTACCCTGATCAGGCTGCATTCAGTTGGGTAAAAATTTAAGGCGGAACTTTACCTATAACAACTTGATAAAAAAGCAGTTTTTTCTTGCAGGACGCTGCCATTTTGCTGAAGCCCAGAGCCCCTGAACAGCAGTAAATCAAAACTGAGCTAAACCCGTCGATTTAAGGGTTTTAAAAAACAGTTCCATTCCTGGAATGCCAGGAATGCTAAGGTCTTTTTCACACCATGGTGCAGAGATGTCAGTTTTTCTGTGCGCATTCTGCAAGGGCACAAAAAAAAACATTTTTTTCTGCGCAAGAATCTGCAACGTGTATGCATTTTTCTGCACAGGAAAAAAACTGACGTGACAACATTGGTGTGCATATGAAACGCACATGAAAACCGATGTTAACGTGCATAAAAACTGACTGAAACGCACATCCAAACTGATGAATCTGCAAACAAAACCTGCAAGGTTTTCCCATCAATTTTTATGCAGGTATGGTGTGAATGAGCCCTAACTGTCACATTTGCTTGTGTCCTCAAAACTTTCAAAGAATCAAATGGCTGGTGTCATAACTGATCACATGTGCAGCACCATGGCAGTTGCAGATCAAACAGAAGCAGCTTCCTTGGCTGTAAAGGATAGGAAGGTTTAATTCCGCTTTAAGGCTGTCAGCAGATCTGTTTGTATAAAACTCGGCTGTGCCTAAACATAGTGAGCAACCGAGCATGTGCAGAGCAGGGGAGACAGTTTATTACTGGATTTTAAACAGTATAGGTGTTTCTTTTTAATATTTTACATAGCTATACCTGCAAAAGGGACCAGCCTGAAGTGATCTAGCAGGACTTCATTTTCTGACTAAAGATCCACTTTAATTGGAATCTGGCTGTTGGTTGAGAGAATACCAACTGTTTTTGCCCCAAGCAGCATCAAGGGCCTTGATAGACGAAACAAATGTTAAGCTGAGCAAAACCTTCCTGTAAATGGACAGCAGCACACTGGAGAACAGTCCCAATTAGCAATGCATCCACGGACCATCTGAACATCATTAGGTTGGTGGTTGGTCGGCCACAGTATCAGGCCTTAGTATTGCGAGCCCATTCTTCACACACTTGTGTTTTAATTTTAGGCTGGTACCCATCTGTAATGTTTTCATATGACGAACATGTACTTTCTAGGTTGTGATCTTAGTATATTTGGCAGGGTCTCATGCCTTCTGGACAATGTTTGTATTAATCGAAAAGCCACAAAAAAAATTAAAAAAAATAAAAATAAAAATGTCCACGGACCATATGAAAATTGGTAGATTGGTGGTTTGTACCAGGATCATGAGGACTTTTTTCATGCACTCACTTTTATATTTTTAGCTGGGACCCAACCGTAATGCTTTCATATTATGAAGCTGTACTTGCTACACTGTGATCCTTGTTCATTCCTCAGGGTCCTGTGCCTTCTGGATCATTTTTATGTTCAACCTGGGACAATGTTCTGCTTCTTTCTTCTGTATACCTTGTTTTACCTTTTTTTTTTTTTTTTTTTTAATTGTTGATGCATTTCTATTTAAAGGATCTGTTTTCGTTTTTTGAAACTTGTAATAAGATAAATAATGACAATACATAATCAAACCAAAGAAAAGGGAATATAGGGATTATAACGGTGCCAGGGCAAACACAATACATTCAAAAGTTTTTTTAAAAAGAGTAATTTTTATTAATACATAGAGAAAAAAATAAACAAAGAAATCACAAAAACATGGTGTGCATAGACATTAAAAACATATCTGTAACGAGCTTCACGTTGCTTGGCCTCTTCGTACACTCGGCCAGGTCATTCTTATTGCTCCCTGCAGCTACCTAGTGTGATCTATGCTGGAGGCTTGGCCCTGGAGAGGTGTGTGACACCCCCCTGGTGATTTGCAGGTACTTGATTTCCATCTTTAGAATGTCTGGTTGGGTGTCTTGGGCATCTGGTGCCTATGTGTGGGGAGGTTCTCTTGGCGCTCTTTGAGTGGTGGTGGGGGCTGGCCTACACTGACAGTTCGCAAACATATGTATGTTTAGATCTTTGGTATCTTTTGTGCAATGAATGTATCATTTGTCTCAGTATGTATACTGATTGTCATATTTCTTTCTATAGAATTATTGTAGAGCTTTAGGTATTAACAATCTATCCCTGAAGAAGCCAATACTGGCGAAACATGTCGGGCACTTAAAATACCTATCTACTGCTTTGGCCGTTACATTCCTGAGGCCAAGCAACGTGAAGCTCGTTACAGATATGTTTTTAATGTCTATGCACACCATGTTTTTGTGATTTCTTTGTTTATTTTTTTCTCTATGTATTAATAAAAATTACTCTTTTTAAAAAAACTTTTGAATGTATTGTGTTTGCCCTGGCACCGTTATAATCCCTATATTCCCTTTTCTTTGGTTTGATTTTCAATTTTTGGGATGAGGTGCTGTATTACATTGAGGGCCGCCCAGCCACCTAGTAATTTTAATGACAATACATAGTTGGACAATAGACAATAAAAAAGGTATTTTATCTTATTATAAGTTTCAAAAAAGTAATACAAATCTTTTAAATAGAAATGCATCAACAATTTGAAATGTAAAAAGAAAAAGAATTGCACTAGGTGCTCAAAAAAGTGAAAAATTAATTAATAAAGAAAATTATTAATAAGAAGTGTCCGTGAGGGAGGTCCTGCTGCTGAACACCATAACCCCAATACGAGGGCACAAGAAACAGATGTAAAAAGAACAGTGCAGCGCTGGACAAATGTTATAAGTGAAAAATGATGATGAAATTATGATAAAAATATCAATAAATAAATTAAGCAATCAATGATGAATAACGCCTAATGGTATTAATTAATGAAAAAAACGAATCCATAAGCGATGAAACCAAATATAGTGAATGAAGAAACAATAAATAAAAGTGAATGAAGAAACAATAAATTGTTTCTTCATTCACTATATTTGTTTTCATCACTTATGGATTCGTTTTTCTCATGAATTAGTACCATTAGGCGTTATTCATCATTGATTGCTTAATTTATTTATTGATATTTTTATAAAAATTTCATCATAATTTTCCACTTATAACATTTGTCCAGTGCTGCACTGTTCTTTTTACAACAATTTGAAATAAAAAATAAATAAATTGCACTGCAAATAATTTTCAGACAAAAAAAAAAAAGTGTTCCCATCTACCAGTCCTTGATTAAAGATGATTTTTTTTTTCAGTCAAGGCAAAGCACAGATGTAATAGAGAATTGAAAAAACAGTCAGCGCAAAAACACCTCCTAAAATACTAAAAGCCGCTGGACACTAAAGGCAAATATATAAACCCTTTCAGAACTTGACAATAACAGACAGTGCAGCGCTGGTAAAGTAATCTAAAAACTACAAATATAAATGTCCATATAAAGTTCTGTTAAGAAGAAAGTGGACGTAGATGTAATAAGAAAGCAAAAACATCTGAGGTGGTAAAGGGTGCTTCATGCAAACTCTGAAGTGCTCCTTATTCCATGCTCACACCACTTGCTAGCCAAACCGGTCAGAGGAAGTCCCGTTGGACGATACGCGTGCGGGAGCATTCCCAGACATCACTGCAGCCGCCTTATCGATTTCTGTTACCATTGATGTTTATACACCTAATATCCTAGCACTAGGTTATAGTGCCTCCAATGTGAGTACCTGTCTTTTAGAATAAAGGAATAAGTTTTTAGCCATACAGAGTGCACTATAATATTTTTTATATTGCATGTTACTACGGACGAATACATTCAAAGTTACTGAGTGCAGACTGTCTTAAAGAGGTGCCCGGCTTTCCATCCAAGATCCTAACCTTAACCACCATTTGTGGTGAATGCCTGTGTGACCCAACTGTTAGCTCAGGGGTCCATTTCTTAAGGTGAGCAGTTTGGCTAGCAAGTGGTGTGAGAACAGAATAAGGAGCACTTCAGAGTTTGCATGAAGCACCCTTTACCACCGCAGATGTTTTTGCTTTCTTATTACATCTACGTCCACTTTCTTCTTAACAGAACTTTATATGGACATTTATATTTGTAGTTTTTAGATTACTTTACCAGCGCTGCACTGTCTGTTATTGTAAAGCACAGATGTAGGTTAGCACCTTAAAAACAAGGGCAAACCGCTGCATCTTTACGTCGTTAAAAACGCATACGTGTAAATGTACCCCCCCCCAAAAAAAAAAATGAATAAGGGGAACAATAATGCTGGTTAAAAATACTGCATTTTACTCTAAAATGATTTTACAAAGTTAATCTACACTTCCAGTTTAACCTTCTCTTTTATTTTCTAGCTTAGTAAAGCATGTATTACAAATATGGTTACCACCACTGTAAGGTTCCAATCAGTGTTCCACAGATAAACTTTCATGAATATCTTGACAGGTTTGGTTACCTAATATATCACAGAAATATCACTGGCTTTTTGAGCAATACCATGTAAAGGGCAATACTTCTCCATTGCTTACTGGCTGCCTGCCTGTGACTATTATAAATGATCCTAGTAATTTAGCCTCCGATTCATAGTCCAGGAACAAAAATGTCTTGAACAATACTTCATCATCTGCTATAAATCTTATTTAGCACTTGCTTTCCTCTGCTACACTGACCCAGCAACTATTTTATGATCAGAGGCTCTGTAGAGCATGTATTTCTTAACGTGTATTTATTCGACTTGTTTAATTGATCACTTCAACAACTTGTAGGCATTAGATAGGAAGCATTTCGAGTTTTACAAATAGGAATGGATGACTTAGTGAAGAGGAGTTTGCATACACTGTATGATAATTTATTTACAAGTTGCATCAATGGCCCAAGCACGGATGAATGTCACTGCTGAATACATGAATATATCAGTCCTTGTGCTATTCCTCAATAATATGCAAATTGAGAGACCTTCTGTTGGATGTTGCTCCATGTTTCTACCAAATGTATAGTCTCCATAATCATATGTACCAGATTCAATTTACTTATAGAGTGTAATGCCAATCACAGATTTAAATAAGCAAGTATGAAAAGAACATTTTTCTGCACTAGCAACTTCAGACCTGAGACACATCTAAAACGCCTTATAAATAATGGTAGTTATCAAAAACACCTCCAGGTCTTGCTGCCAATATAACACAAACAATTCTCCTGCGCTTGGGTGATGGGTCTAGGGGTGTGTGGTGCAGCCTTTTGTATGGAATATCAATGGCCTTGCTGCCCTCCTCAGAACAATGGGTGTCCATAGAACTGAAACATATAAAAATAAGGGAGGGCGCACCAACCTTGTGCATTACCAAAAATAATTTTAATAAAAATGTAAGACTCACTCACATAAAAACATGGTAAACATGCATATCAAAGCAATAGCAAGCGGTGACTCTTAGGTCTATGGCTGGAATCAAAGATGCTGGAGGACTAGACGGTATTACAGGGTGAATTACGGTTTCAAGGGAGGACCCTCTTCCTCAGAGCCAAAGCGATAAATGACTGGCCTCTTCTAACTATCTCTCTATATATATATATATATATATATATATATATATATATATATATATATATATATATATATATATATACACACACATATGTTCCAATGTCTGGTGACAGGCAGATAATAAAATGTGTCTGCTAGGGTCAAGGGACCAATGTGCCATAAGGTCTAGACACATTTATTATCTCCTTGTCACCAGATATTGGAAGTGACGCTGCAGTCATAGGAGGTAGCAAGTGGACTATTGATCCCCGCAGACCTCCGTGCCACAAGAGGGAGCTGTGTCTCCCACACACGTCAGCATATAACATCCTAAAGCCATCGCACCGGACGTGACGAAATAATGACCGGAAGTGGCATGGTGGAAACTGGAGGTAGAGGCTGGAACACAAATCCACCCTCACTTACTGATTACAGTGATGCGGTGTGCATTCCACACATGCCAGCAAGATGGGAATAGCGCTGGGCCCTTCCTGCAACATGGGTGACACAGAGTATGCCACTTATTGATACTAGATCAGGAGTCTCAAACTGGCGGCCCTCCAGCTGTTGCAGAACTACAAGTCCCATCATGCCTCTGCCTGTGGGAGTCATGCTTGTAACTGTCAGCCTTGCAATGCCTCATGGGACTTGTAGTTCTGCAACAGCTGGAGGGCCGCCAGTTTGAGACCCCTGTACTAGATGGACACATCAGAAGTTACAAACATCCCCACACCAACAGGTTAGATTCATCAGTAAGATGGTCTAGTATTCGTTACATTGTAAAGCTTTACTTATAAGGTTTGATATTTAGAATTTTTGATTTTTATATATTTCTACATGCACTATGAGGCTAGAATGCTATACCTTCACACAGAAACTGTCCCTATGAAAAAGGTGGGCCAATGATGCCCAACAGTGGCGCACACCTTCCCTTTGTCTGTGGTATCTATGCAAATAAGTGTGGCAAGACCTGCCATCATGTGCATATGTGTGTGTATATATAGAGAGATAGTTAGAAGAAGCCAGTTATTCATCGCTTTGGCTCTGAGGAACAGGGTCCTCCCTCTAAACCGTAAGCCACTGTGCAATACCATCTGGTCCTCCAGCATCTTTGGTTCCAGCCATAGACCTCGCTATTGCTGCTGCTTTGATATGCAGGTTTACCACGTTTTTATGCGAGTATGACCATTGCTGTTTTACCTTTATTAAAATTCTTCCATGTCATGCACAAGGTCAGTGAGCCCTCCCTGCTTTTTATATGTTATTTTTTACTTGCTGCCAATATACAGGTGGTGATCATGGGTAATTAAAATAACAATAAAGGAGCACCCATGAAAATTCACAGTAAGTTTAAAATAAAGGCAAAAAACTTTTTTTTTTAGTTTTGGATAGAGTAGAGATAGGGATTAGAACATCTGTCAGCTTTTATTGCTGCCTGTGCCTATGGAGATTCATCCTATTTGTCACGTTTACCATTATCACCGAAAATGAAAGTAAAAGAAAATCCCCAATTTAGGGTTGTCCACAGAACAGGAATAGTGGGGATATCTTTCAATGGGGATACTAGTACTGGTGACAACCAGGGATTTCCTCACCTTAGAGGGATTTTCTCTCCCTTCCTGTTTTGCCTATGGGACAGAAAGTGAAGGGAGTAACTCCAAATCGGACACAGTGGGCAAAAATAAACCTTACAGGGATTAGAACTCTCCTTTACTCTATCTAAAATGAAAACAAAAAAAGTTTTGCTTTTAGTTCTACTTTTACTTCAAATTATAAAAAAAGTAGGTAATGCACTCAGATGTGCCCATATCTGGGGGTGCACATAGCAGCCATACAACAGGTACAGTACTAAAAGGAGTCCACACAGTGGTGGGGATCCCAAACAGATGCAGTAGAACAATCCAATAGGTCCAGCTCAGACAGCTGGTAAAGCTCAGCCACACAGCTGTGGTAAACCCACTCTTAACCTAGTTTAGAAGAAGGAGCAAGAGAAGACCACTTGGTCAGTTGGAGGGCAATGCATTTTGAGGGAAACTCTTGAGGCTGGACAAAGAGGGAGCTTCGCTCAAAACAGGTCCCTAACTCACATTCATACATACACATACTAGGGCCAATTTAGGCAGGAGCCAATTAATCTACCAGCATGTCTTTGGAGTGTGAGACAGGAAACAGGGGTACCCAGAAGAAGCCCACACAGGCACAGGGAGAACATGGAAAGTCCATGCGGACTTGACCAGGACTCGAACCAAGGACCCTACGGGCATGTAAATTGACAGCGCTATAGAAATACCTGTAATAAATAATAAAATAAATAACTGCTAATGACAACGTAGTAGTAGTTTTGGTTACTGGTCCTTTAAGCTTCAAACGCCCACTTTTCCCCCAGTGCCTTATTAGCACACACTGAACAGAATGAAATCCGTTCTCGAGCGCAGACTGAAAACACAAACAAGTTATTAGGTGGAATAAAACCACACTCCACTACAAACATCAAATCTGCAAAAAAAAAAAACACGCCAGATGCCACAGTTAAAAATAAAACTTCAGCATTTTGACATGTGTACTGCGATTTATATCCAAGTAGGAACTGCATTGTGTGCCAATGTAAATTATTCCCTGACTCAACACATAGCTAGTTAATCTTTAAAATAATAGCATGCATATTTTTTCTCCCAGCATTCTTAGGTGTGCAATGATAAACTGGCTGATCAAGAGATCCAGTTTATACCATCAAGTCCATGGCATATTTATGAAGATAAATAACACTTGCACGTTATTTATTTATGACAGACAGACTGTTTTCGTAGGTTATTCCAGGACAGCGTTTATTAGAAAAAATGAGGTGGGAAAGAAAGCGAAGGAGAAGAGCCGAGGCTCGCTAATAATATATGATAGGAACTGAAAATTGCAACCGTAGAATAAGTGTCAGTCCAATTTGTCAGCGGTGCCCAACTAGTGCAGATATAAAATAAAGATTTATTACAGGACATGGATTATGCACATAGAGTAATAGTAATATAATCCTAATAATATTACAACTATATATTCTACCACTACCATCTTATTATTTTTTACTATAATACTATTACCCCCGCAGCACTGGAAGATAACAGCTGCTGGGGTGGGAATCATAGGACTTCCCATTTCAACTAGAAAAGCAAGGCCTTCAAATACTCCAGATTTCAATCCAATGGAGAGTCTGTAGGATATGCTGGAAAAATAATTCTGAGCCATGGAGGTCGTACCTCGCAACTTACAGGACTTAAAAGGGGTTGTAAACCTTCATGTTTTTTCACCCTAATGCATTCTATGCATTAAGGTGAAAAAAAACACCTGGCAGTGACCGGCCTCCCAGCCCCCCGTTTTATTTACCCTGGAACTAGACCCAGCAGGGAAGCGCTGTCTCTCTGCAGTGGGTTCTCGGCTCTTGATTGGATAGATTGATAGCAGCGCAGCCATTGGCTTCCGCTGCTGTCAATCAAATCCAATTACGCGGGTGCCGGGGGGCGGGGCCGAGTTATACAGTCGGCGGCTATGGACGCCAAATGCTGGACTCGGGAGTGCACCCCCAAGGTAACCCCCTCGGGAAAGCACTTCTTCTAGGGGGTTATCTGCTGTGGGGAGGAGCCATGAGAGCCGACCCCAGAAGATGAGGATCGGGGCCACTCTGTGCAAAACGAGCTGCACAGTGGAGGTAAGTAGGATATGTTTGTTATTAAAAAAAAAAAACCCTTACAATCACTTTAAAAGATCCGCTACTGCCAGCTTGGTACCAGATACTAAAGCATACCTTCAGAGGTCTAGTGGAGTCAATGCCTCGACAGGTTTTGCAGCAAAAGGGGATCTACTCAATATTAGGCGATTGGCCATACAGTTATGGCTGATCTGTATAAATATAATGGTGCTTCCTTGCATCAGTACTCTCTTTGTACAGGATGAAATCTCAGTTCTTGGTTCACTGCTTTTCCCAGAAGCGTGCATAGCTTGAAAACCAATTTCATGCATCCTCTGCACTGTCCTTAGGTTTAAAGCAGCGAATGCATTAAACACTGAGAAAGGATAATGCACTCAGTTTGAGGAAGTTACAGCAGTGGTCTGTACCAGTACGTACTCAACAGAAGTGTGTATGAATCTGCAATATTATTTACCAATATCTTTGAAACTTACACAAATGACTTTAAAATTCGTTTTTTTCTTCTTTTTTTGGAGCTTTACGTTATATTGTATATATTTTCTAGTTTGGGCGTAGCCATATAATAATACACATCGAGCCAATTAACTTTTGAATATCCCCATTTATCCATTCAAACCTCACAGCATGTAGACTTTTGTATAATTCTAATATTAAAAGGCCAAATTAATTATTTGGTATAGATTTATCATTTATCAAATAATGGTTTAGGAGTCTTTTTTAAGGGCTCCAGAGAAGTTGCTTTTTTCCGCAACAGTGGAAAGTATAAAATGTGCCTTAAAATATGCCAATATGCTTTTCTGCACTGGTGCCTACATAAAAAGTACATAAAAATAAAATAAAAAATAAAAGTCATCTGTTGGCATCTGTATTGGAAAGAGTTCCTTTCATTTCTTGACCTACACCTACATACCTCCAAAGGCACTCTGTACAAAATGGGGAAAATGCACTTTATGACAGTTGTCAGACTTAGATTTTCCCTTCTTTATTGCTGTTCTGTTGACAAAGCAAAATGTTGGATATCCCTTCAATTTCAGCTCTAGTGACAATGATCACTAGGCCATAGAGAAGGTGAATCTCTAAGGAGAAGACACAAACAGAAATAAAAACCTGACAGGAAATCTAAGCTCCACCACCTTAGCCAAACAACAAAAAAATGACTCAAGTTATTCTAAAGCTCCTTTTTAAACTAAAATAAAAAAGTTTTATACTTGCCTGCTCTGTGCACTGATATTGCACAGAGTGTCCCAAAACTTTTTCTGGGGTCCCCCACTGGTGCTCTCTGCTCCTTCTCTTCCATGCCTGCTCCCATAGCTAGACACTTTCTATAGGGTCAAATGTGCAGGCTCACACACAAACACATAGACACACCTGGCTCAGCCCCATCTGCCGCAGCAGAAATCAATGTCTCTCGCTGCTATCAATCTGCCCTGTGAGACTGGGGAGAAAGAGCAGTGTTGATGCAGACAAACAACGCTGGATTGATACAGAACTATGGTAAGTATTTAGGGAGGGGGGGGAAGCAAACAGCTAAAAAAAAATGAATCAAGGTAAAATAAACTTGTGACTTTATAACCACTTTAAGATAGACATTGACTGTCATTTTGCAGCACATACGTAGAGGTTTTAGAAGCCTTAAATAAACTGGATATTTTGACTTGCAACATAGAAAGAAAAATCATTAGGTTTGTACAAAAGCTTTTCATTCACAGTAAGGCTTGTCATGTCCATTATAAAGCACATCTCAAATTCTAAGAGAGAATAATAAACAATATGCTTCTATTGTTTGAAGTGATTTTTCAGTTATAGTACGTTTGGTTGGAAAAGGGCTCAATAAAAGAGTATTAACAATTCATTCATTCATGGATGCACACTGAAGCTAAGCTAATTAAAGGGGGAAATGGAATATGAAAATAGAGACATGGCTATTGTGTACTAAAGACGGACTTGGATGGATATTCCCCTGATTTTCAGCTACATCTTTGCTAACGTAATCATAATCTGATTAAATGGTTTCCACATCTAAGCAGCTACTTCTCAATATCAGAGAGCAAGCATATTTCTCTTATCAGCATCGCTGGGTTATGGACCTAGAAGTCAGACGCTCTCTTATTTAGAAAAGAAGAGGTGCCACTTAAACTCCAAACTTTCTGCATTAATTGTTGGCCAATTCAGTACAAAATATGCTACTGATACTCTGTAGTAAAAAAAAAAAAAAAAAAAAATCTCCCCATATTCCTCTCCTCATCTCCCTATATTAGGCAATTTGGCCTTTACACCTAGCACCCAAGATAAAGCTCATCTTCTATTAAAGCAAAAGAGTGCTGTGTCAAACATGAAGAGCGGAGGTCCTGCATGAGCACTTATCAAACGTCCCAAGATCCAGATTTTTCTTCTGTAGGTGCAATCCAAATCCTTACATGAACTCACTTTTTACATTCCTTAACAGATCCAGGAAAATTTGCCTGGGACCTCACACCCTTTGAAAACAAATGCCAATTGCCTTCACTACTGCAGCACATGCTCTTCTGGGCCTATAAACTCTTACTACTGGTAGCTTCCCCTGAGATTCCTTGAACAATGGGAAAGAAACCTGTACACTACTCTTGCTGCAGAGGACTGTACTAAAATACTTTCCCTTTTCTACAAGTTCTCAATTAGCAATAAATACCAAGAATCTGGATATAAAATCCGCTGGCACTCCATGCTTACCCGCTGGTACTCCATGCTATGAACTCCTTTTCAACAAACACCTGTTGGCAGATCATGCCCAGGAGATAGATTACATATTTTTTTGGTCCTGTATTAAACATCTTTACAAATCAAGCATATGAGATCACCCAAAACGTAAATCACCTGCTTTTTTTCCCTTACACCATAACCCTTTAACTTGGCAAAGATATATATATATATAGAGATATATCTCTCTCTCTCTATATTATATATATATATATATATATATATATATATATATATATATATATATATATATATATATATATATATATATATTTATATTTATAAAGAGTGGTTCCTAGGCGTTTGGTAAACAATGTCTGCTCATGCATCCCAATGATGTGGAAATCCACATCCCCCATATTGAGCATTAGAAGGTGGAGGATATCAGGATAGTGGAAAGTCTAGTTTGTAAAAACACACATGCAAAATTCACAGCCACCTGGTTCTACTGGATTCAATTTTCATGCACAAATGATTTCAAACACCTGCTAGCTGGGTAACACCTTGATGTATACCATTACAATTCAGTGCCCTGGTGATGACCTTGGGTCCCATATTATGCAAGGAGTCACACTCAGCCCTGATCCCTATCCCTTCTCTCTTTTCCACAATCCCTCTGTTCCACACCCACACTCTCTCTAATTCTATCACAACCCTCTATAGATTCCCTCCTCTAATATCATACTTTCTATGCTTGGTAAAAAGCAGAGAATTACAAAGTATGCTGTGTGAATGGGAAAATAAACACATAGTGGGGTTTTCTCAAATTAGGCTGAAAAAGTGGAAATACGCTTCAAGGGTATATACACATTAGGTATAGTGGCCATGTATTTTGTGATTGTCCTTCCACCCTCGCTGATCTACACTCACATTGCATCAAGCAAGCTTATTTCAAGGCCTCTGCTAGACAGACCAGAGATTTTTGTCTTGGTGCTGTGCAAGTGCTCAATGATCTATGAGAGTTCCATACCTGGACACGGTTAGCGATCACATCTAAGCATACGTGACTAAGTCCAGCTAAACCATGCCCAGAACGCCTCTTCCAAGCAAGTCAATGAACCATGGACAGTTCATACCCATAGTGTAAGTACACCCTAAAGCTCCCAAGTGTTCTCCCGTCACTGTTATTTCTAGGAAGTCAGGCCACTTTTGCTACTGTTGTTTCTTTTCATTTTAACTTCTGAAAATGAGAAATGTGGAGAGTTACTGGTTGCGAAAGCAGCTGAAGCAAATTTGGGAGTTCTGGCATGAAGACCTAAAGCAGGAGCCCTCAAGAGATGTAGGGAACGACTAAGTGATTTGACCCAATGGTTAGCCATATACTAAAATATAAAAAAAATACAATTTAAAAAAAAAGTGTGAATTTTACGAATACTGACCTCCCTTGCATCTTCCACAATTCTCAAGGAAATCCACTGAATAGGCTGTTGTGGTGCCTGCACAAATCAATATTTGCATAAATACACTTCCCCGTTCAGGGGCTCCTGGAGTACTTTAGAGCCCCATTAAAAGTTGTCCAGTTTAGACAACATATCTTAAGGACAGGCTGCTATCATACTGGCTGAACTGACCTTTCAAGATCCTCAGTCCCTATTCATTTTATGTTCCACAGTTGCAGAGTCATTCTTGATTAAAGGGGTCATAATTTTCCACGATAGAGCAGAAGAAAAATGAAATGAACTGTCCGCACTGTATTTGATGTTATCCATAGCACATCTATTATAATTTACTATCGCTCCGCTGGTTAATCTACTGAGCTATGATCTTCATTTCCTTTGCATTCCCATGGTAGTTCTCTCTTTAAATTCATCTCAAACTAATTTTCACTTCACAGATTTTTAATCAAATCATCTTATTTATAGAAAAATAATTTAGGTTGTAGACTACTGTCAGCTTATCCTGGCATTTGTTCATTTAACTTTGGACGAACATAAGGGGTGGGAGATAGGATTTAAAACTGAACACTAGGCAGATATAAAAAAAAAAAAAAAAAAGAAGGATACACATCAATGCAGCTCTGTAATTAATACATCATTAAAAGTACTTTTAGATGCAACCAGTAAGTATCTAAATATGACCTAGAAGATGATGATGATGATGATGATGATCTATAGAGTTCAGAGTCTGGAAACCCACTGAAACCAAGGGGATTCTAAGGCTGGAGCTCAATCATGCCAAATATGAATGATTGAAATGTTTTTTTAATGTTGATGCAAAATTTATGATTACAGCGCTTTTCTCTTTGGTGAAATTGTGTCTTTTTTAATGAGCTGCTTGAGCAAAGTTAGCTTGAAATAAAAATAAAAAAAATGAAAAGTTTTACTTTTACCTCTACGTAGATGTATATTTTTTAGGGCTCATTCAAATGGGCACGGAGACCCATTACATGGGGGCAGGAGCGGGTGCACGGATCTGAAGGCAGACTCTGTGCATTCAAAATCATACACCCACTCCTGCCCAAATGTCAAATTTTGGTATGCAACTGTGTCCAGCCTATGTACTTGCATTCAAGTCTATAGACTGCCTGCATGCAGCTCCAAAGTGGTTGCACACATAGTAAAATGCAGCTCAATGCGGAGCAGGAGTCTCAGCTGTAATCTGAATGAGCCCGTTGAGTTTATTTTTAGGGCAGTTTTGTTTATTTCATTTCGTGTTTATTTTGTTATATTTTTCATTGCCATTTGTCTAATATTGCTTTACATTTTTTATTTTACTCTTGTTTCAGTTATTGAGTTTTCGTTAGCTTAAAAAAATAAATAGATAATAAAAAGGGGCACATAAACAGGTCCAAGATAGTTAAAAGCAGCTTCTGTAACACTCAGTAGCTACTTAAAACCTACAAACCACCTTCAAAAGAGAAGTGCGGGTTTTAAAAACAGTGGTGTATTTAGGTTCTGTGCTGCCCTAGGCCTGACTAAACTCGTGCACCCCCTAATTTAAATATGACCCACTCCTTCCTGTCAAGGCCACACCCCTTCCTGCTTAAGACTCGCCCTGTCATCTGTAAACCACACCCATTCCTCTTTAGGCTCCACCTTTTCCTCTTAGATCAAATGCGGGGTACTGTTGCTCCAAAGCAGAGTGCATGCAGCAAACAGTATCTGGCTCCTCCAGAACAAACTTCTCCTGGACTAGACCTCCCTGCAGAATTGTCTAATCATCTAGATTTACATGAACGTCAGGTTAATATAACCCAGCACAGGGTTCTTCATTACAGTGTAAGAGGGAACTCTGTAGACCCCTATGTAAAAGGAGGACTCTGATGTATAAGGGACTGCTGCAGACTCTGGTGTAAAAGGGAAATTCTGATGTAAGGGGAGTAACTGGTAACCACAGCTCTTTCTTTACGCAAGAGTCCACAGAGCTCTCCCTTACATCACAGTCCACAGAGACTGCGGACAAAGCACATGGGATGGTCAGAGACTGCGGGCATGGCACAAGGGATGGGCAGAGACTGCATACAGTACATGGTACGGCAGGAAGCCAACCAACCTGAAACCATGTGCATTGCACACAGTTGCAGCACAGTGATACTGCATTTAAGGGGTTAAAACAGGCATTGAGGAGGCAACATATTGCCTCTCCACTGCATGTCAAATTCCTCTGAAAAGAAATCTGAGCATGGATTGCTTTTCAGAGGAGCGTCAGTCCTCACCAACATTGTGAACGAGCATAAAAAAGCACTTGTGATTGTACAGGATTAGGGGTCAAGAGTAACATACATACACACACACACACAGAGGTCTATAAACATACATACACACGCATATATTGCTGAGGGGGAATAAGAAGAATGACAGAAGGAAGTGGGACAAAAGTATACATTTGGCCTTGTCAGTAGGCAAACACAAAGCTTCCCTGTGACTTTCACCACTGTCATGCAAGCCTGGGTACTCAGGTGAAGGAAAGAGGTGGAAGGTGTGCGATCTGACGTTTTGATCAAATTGATACAGTTTATTTATATACAGAAACAAATAAATTCATATAAAAAAGTAGCTACGTATTCATAAAAACAGGGTTTCAAAATATACACTATAAAATTTTAGAAATTGGACATGCCCATGCAAGGGCAAGTTCTAAAAAGGTGTCTGACGCGTTTTGAGCGGTTCCCTCTTCATCAGAGCCTTGAAGAACAACAGGAGAAGTCTGTACAATATGATAGACCAACATAAAAGAGTGGCTAATTGGGAGGTATATCACATGGTAAGTGATGGATTCTCCTTAGCTTTAAAGCGGTCTACATCCCAGCGCTCTATATAACATAGAGAAATGTGGTTCATATGTTTATAATTTTATATATATATATACCTGTATATATATATATATATATATATATATATATATATATATATAGGGATTCCATATATGTCTGTCGGTTGTACCTGCATCCGAGTGTGTAAAGATGTTGCAGCCTGCATGCATCAATTCAAGAACAGGAGGCAGTTGCTTCAGTGTGGGTTCTATATACCTCTTGCCTTGTGCTGTCCAAAGGATTGTAGCTGTCTCTAACTGGGCAGGCCTAGGCACTGCCATGTCGCCAGCAACACTTGTGCACCACCATGCTGCCAGCAACACACGGGCACCACCACGCTGCCAGCAACTCACAGGCACCACCACCATGCTGCCAGCAACACCCGAGCACCAGTATCTCACCTGTTAACCCAGAGACATCTATTCATTATCAATGGTAGCCTGCATGTAACAGAATCCAGAGCAAGCTTTCCTGGGCACTGTCTCTGCCTGTCACCTCTGTGAGGTGCAGTCTGGTCAGCCTCACCTGGTGCCATTTGTGTTAGTGCTGACAGTTATCTTCCCGACGACTCCTCGGAACATCTTCCTCTCCTCCAGTAGATCTCCCCCTGGCCCCCGCACAGCCATAAACTCTGCCTCCCACCAACTCTTACAGCGTGTCCAGCATCCTCATCTGCCTGGACTTCCCGCTCATGTAGACCCCTCCTCTGCCCCTGCCAGTAACATTTAGCCGCCTCTGGATTGGTGCAGGACCTGGCCCACTGACGGAGCTGCTTCTTCTGCCTGCCCTGATGAAGCTCACGCTGCACTGATCTACAGTTCGGCAGTGCAGTGGGGGCTGGGGGGGCTTTTTGTTCGTGCGGGGGGCAGCTTTTTTGCCCCCCCCCCTCAGTGTCAGCCTAGGCCAAAATACAGCACTGCCACTGCATCTACACTCAGAGGTGAGTAATTAAACATTGCTGATTACTCTGTTATTAGTCTTCGGTAAGCAGTCACTGGCTCTCTGCTCTGCCCCTCCAGCGTTCACTGGAGTGCTTGGCTGTGGAGGGGAGCAGGAGCGACTGGATCAGGTTCTCAGCAGGGTGCCGAGAGACTGAGCCAGATGCCAGTCAGCCCATCTGGGTGGATTCCAACATTATAGTTGGTTTCCTGCAGA
Organism: Aquarana catesbeiana; assembly: GCF_042186555.1. Classification (NCBI taxonomy): domain Eukaryota; kingdom Metazoa; phylum Chordata; class Amphibia; order Anura; family Ranidae; genus Aquarana; species Aquarana catesbeiana. Next base: position 560,326,061 of record NC_133328.1, read on the forward strand.
GCCTGGACTGGCTCTGTGACATCAGCCAACAGTAGACTTCAGCACTTGGGCCAGCACCTCTGTGCTTCCCACATTGCTTTTATACATATCTTTTATTTTTGTGATCACTTTTAATACCATATATTCTGCATTTCGTTGTATGATATTTTATACTTCAATAAACCATATTTGTTTGACCTGTGCCATATGGAGCCCATTTTTATTTTTTATTCTATATTTGGGCATTGGGGACCTTTTTCCTATACCTTCGTTCCCTGGATTGGCTTGGCTGTCAGGTGTCCATTACTGTCTGGCCATATGGTCTGGAGTTGCAAATCGATCATCGTATCCAGCGTGGCATCTTCGTATCACCAGGAACAAAGGATTTATGCTTGTTTGACCCACTGCCATATGGCATGTGTCCCCACCATATCCGTTAAAAGTACCCAACTTCTTATCTGTGAATCCCTTTGAAATGTCTACAGGCTTTCCAACTCGTCCATCTGGATCATATGTCAAAACCCTGTCTGGAAACTGGGGGGAAAAAAAAAACGTTTTCCTATGTTTATGCACTTTTTTGGACTTTGATACATATTATTTGTGATACCACATTGTGTTTCAATATCACATGTTGTGTTATATGTATTCACATGTGTACGCATTCATTCCATGTGTTTGAGTGTGTCCACTTTTTTCATTGTTGGAGTTCTGCTTTAAATTTGTGGCTGTTTTTACACCAAATGCACAGCACTAATGCACACCAGGAAATGCATACAGCACGTTGGGTCTGTTGATTGACTGGCTTTTTCAATTGTAAGTCAACGGAACGAGGTCCTTCAGAAAGCATCCAAACACCTCTAAAATACATGCTCATTAATGCACCTTTAATGCGTGCATCTGGTGAGCACATATCCTAAGGTCATCACAGAAGACAAAAGGACACCCTTTATGGTTGCAATCAAAGAGATTTAAAACGTGGAGCTGTGAAAGGGGTTCTTTATTGAAGCTGCAAAACTGCAGAATGCTCTTCCAGAAGGGCTTTTAGCAGACACTTTAGACCTACTGCAGACAAAAAAGATGAGAATATTTTAAACTAAATATTACTGGTTAATGGCAATTTTAAAACTTTGCAGAAGTATGTTGATTCAGGGATTTATCTACCTTCCCGGGAATCTACTGGCATTTGAGATATAGGGGTAATTGTACTGGTTACAAGGTCAAACATGATGGGCATACTGTATGTCAAAACCAATATAATACACGTCATAATATACCGTAATAAACTATATAAGGTAATGGAACAAGCAGCAGCTCACTGCCCTGGGCTCAGAACTAAGTGATCTTTCTACAAATTTGGGCCCGTTAAGAAGCCACTCACTAATAACGCATAAGCCTGATCTGTTATATTTATATTGTGATTGCAAGGTCTATAATCAAAGTAACGAAGGCACACATACATTGTATATGAGGACATCATTTATGGTTGTCCTTACATAAACCAAGGAATAAGGATGAGGATATAACAGCACTTAGCTGGTAAAGAAACACAGCCTGCTGTCTTTTTCTTTGGCGTAATAGTAGTTATATTATTTTGTCCATTACACGCAGCCCTGTTGAAAAGTGTCCCACTGATGAAGCTTTGTCAGCTGTCAGCTAAAGTTCTCTAATCTACAAGCTGTGTTCATAGTATATTGTGATTACTGCTGGCAACTGTAATAACTGATTTCACCAGGGTAAGCACTAGTTAAAAATCACACTAGTTAATCTAGGTCAAAGTTGCCCAGGCAATGAGTTGTCCATGTAAAAACAACAAGAAACCACGAAGGCCGAAAAATTTGAGAATGGAGTAATAAAGTATAATTATTATTGATGAGGATAATAATAACAGCAACAACAGCAGCAAAAGGACCGCAGTAGATTTCCATCCTATTTTGGTTTTTACACATGCCAGAGTGTACCACACGGATCAGGCAAATATCTATATAAAGCATGTTTGCACACACAGAATGGTGAAGTCTTCAGGTCCTTGGTCAAAAACAAATTCTTGGCCCCCCTTCTACTACTAGTGGCCAAGTACAATTATTTTAGATAGATATTTTAAAATCCTGAACCCTCTCATACAAGGTGTGTCTAAACTTGGTGAATTGTATCAGAAAATAAACAAAAGAAGATAAACAAATGACCTTTATCTGCCTTCAAAATAATCGCCATCCTTCACAACACACTTTTGGCAATGTTCATAAAGCTTCCTGAAAGCCGCCACCTCCAAAAAACATGTGCCTTTCATAAGGCTCTTCAGGCGGGGAAACAGAAAATTCCACAGGTGTCAAATCAGGGGAGTGCGGTGAATGGTCAAAAACAGGTATGCCGCGCTGATCTAGGACTTTGGCAGCATTTGTTGCACTCTACCATGTCTGGGGTTCTGCTTGTCGATGGCTGCCCCAAACGTGGCTCATCCTCAGTCATTTTCCTCCTGTAGCAAAAGTGTTTGAACCAGTCGTTAACACATTTTCTTCTCACAGCTTCCGTCCCGTACACTTACACCAACATTTCATGCGTCTCAGTCTTCCCCAGTTTGTAGCACTCATTGCTCCATTACACCGTGATCCTACCTCTCACACGGAAAATGTTCCACTGCCCACAGTGGGTTACCCTGAGGGTCACGTGTACTCCACTCTAGGTGGCGTTTCTCGACGTGTCTCTGGACAGCCATTGAGATATCAGACCATTCACCAAACTTTTTAGACATACCTCGAAGGTCTTTGATATGCATTTAGGGTCAAAGAGTGAAATTTTACTTTCAACACAAATGCTGTAAAGAGGAAATTTAAGAAGCATTCTGCATGTCTCGGTGCTGGTCAGTCAGAGTAAGGGAGATGTTTGCTGCCCATATCCGCTGGATATTACAAACAAAAACTAACTGTTAGGGCACCACGAAGAATCCCTCCAGTTTCTCCCCATCCTAAAAGGAAGATGTGTCTAGGGTCCATCCTGGCCCAGCCAATATGTTGTATAAATGAGCTCCCAAATCCCAAAGGACCAATAGGTCTCCATGGTCGCTACACATTTGGATAGAGCACTATGCTATTTTTGCACATTCTGAATTATACTGTAGCTATAACATTCATCTGAGATTTTTTTTTTATATTTGGAATAAAAGTTTTTATTACTGCCTATGTCCTTTACAGAAAGTTTCCTCATTTCCTGTTTTGGCGAACACATCGAAAATGAGGGAAATCTTAAGGCGGCCATATAGGAAAGAAACTGTCCGCTTCAGAAAGAACAACCCAATGCATGGGCAGGCTGGTTGTATACAAGTTGATCTATTGAGTGACTTGCTTACAATTAGCCTGTTGGGCGGGGGGGCCTGTTGGGGCCTGTTGGGCCCCCCCAACGATCAGTGCCGCCTGCTATAGCTGGCAACACTGATCTTTGTATTCTGATGGCCATAAATCTCCCTGCTGTCAAAATACAAAAATACAATACCACAGTGGGAGGGATTCCCCCATCCAAATCTAATGTTTGAATGGGGGAATTGAGGCATTTTCTTTCGTTCAACCCGCTGGTCGAGTAAAAAAAAAAAAAAAAATCCATAATGAATGGGCTGCCTTAGTGGTCACCCTTCCTCATTAGCACACAACAGATTTCCTTTCACTTATCCATTGTACCGATATGAGAAAAAAAAGGAGGTTTTTTTTGCAGAGAAAAATAAAGCTTTTGCTGTGTGACCATAGATGTATTGCAGTTCCTCATTGGAGATCAGGAAGATATATTTTTGTGCATCCTCAGTCAGATGGCTGCCATCTCAATGGGAATCAGATATATTTTTTTGACAGTAAGAAATATTTAAACAGTATTTGCCCATCTTACTGACCTTCTCTAATAGTACTAGTATAGGGCTGCAAACAGAAAGGTTCATTGCTGTACTGACATAACTCACCTTTGATCACAATTTTTGTCTAACCACAATGATCACATGATCAGGAACCACAAAACTCCCAGTTTGACTGCGGCTCATAATCTGGGCACTATCAGATCACAATGCGACTAAAAATGGGAAAAAAGTTTGCTACATTAGCAAACTTTTCCTGTTTCAAAGCAATCAATGAAAGTCTATGATCAAGGTGATTGAATTATCACAATACCAAATTGTGTTAGCAGTCTGGTCTCAATAGTGTGCTCAACTGCAAAAAAAAACAAACAAACAAAAAAAAAAAAACACTTAATTAACTCCCTTGTCACCTCATCATCCCAAGCTTGTCTTCAGGACCTCTCCTCTCCCATCCTCTGGAATGCTCTACCCCAATCTGTCTGACTTTCTCCTACTTTGTCCACTTTCAAACGATCCCTGAAAACTCATCTCTTCAGAGAAGCCTATCTGGCCCCCATCTAACAAATGTACATTTATCTTCTTCATCAGCACATCCCCCACAGTTATTACCACTTGTCTCTCTTGACCTTCCCTCTTAGATTGTAAGCTCTAAGGAGCAGGGCCCTCTGATTCCTACTATAGTAAAGCGTATTGTATTTGTACTGTCTACCCTCAAGTTGTAAAGCGCTACGTAAACTGTTGGCGCTATATAAATCCTGTATAATAATAATAATAATAAATTATCTTCCTGCATGAGAAACTCACTGGGAGGCCATTAATTTACAGTGGCATGGTCAGGAAGGTGTAAAGCCTGGTAACCTAATTCAGAACATATTTCACTGTCAGAACAGGAGAAGGCTTTACACATGCAGAATGGTCAGATCTCATCTTCAGATTGAGGAACAGGCAGTGGGATTCAGGAAAAGAACATATTGTTACGCTGTCAATGTTACAGGTTGCCATTTACAAATCAGCTTTCCTCGGCAGAACACAAGTCTCTTATTGTTGATGGCGGGAGCGTTCACTGCTGGACAGTATTGAATTGTCTGTAATGACTAGTTTGTTGTCCAAAATACATAAAAACAGTTGTACAAGACAAACTAAATTTCCTGCTCCCGGCCCCATCATTTATGGAACATTATTCTACTACAGAATAGTGCCTCCCGAAACAATAAACAGACCAGAAACCAAACTATTTATATTTATAGGTTACAACAGTTTACTCTCATCATCACTGGATGCACTTGCTCCTCTAACCACACTCAGAATCAGGCCCCGACCGTTACAACCCTGGCAAACTGACAACACTAGAAATCTCAAGAGACATTGCCGTGCCCTTGAACGACTGTGGTGTAAAACCAAATGCCTGCAAGACTTCACCCTATATAAATCTGCCCTTCTAAAATACAATTCTTGCCTCCATGCTGCCAAACAAGCCTACTTTGCCTCTCTTATTAATTCCTTGTCATCCAGTCCCCGTCGACTCTTCTCAACCTTTAACTCTATGCTTCGTCCCCCACCCCCTCTACCCACTAACTCACTCACTGCCCAAGAGATTGCCAATCACAATCACACAAAGACAAGACTGATGCAATTCGTGAGGACACCTCCACTGTGCGTACATCTTCCCCACCCAACATACCTTGCCTAACAGCACATTCAACACTGTCCTCTTTTGAATTGGCTACTACTGAAGAGGTTACAAAAATTCTCAGATGCCCACTTAACCAATTGTCTCTTGGATCCTGTTCCCTCACAACTACTACGGTCACCCTCTTCTATCCTATGCTCCCTCACTCACATATTCAATCTCTCCCTCTCTAGTGGCACCTTCCCCTCCCCTCTAAAACATGCGCAGATCACTTCCATACTTAAAAAGCCTTCACTGGACTCTACCAACCTGAACAACTTAAGACCCATCAAATTGCTCCCATTCACCTCTAAACTTCTAGAACGCTTATGCCCCGTACACACAGTCGGATTTTCCAATGGAAAATGTGTGATAGGACCTTGTCGGAAATTCTGACCGTGTGTAGGCTCCATCACACATTTTCCATCGGATTTTCCGACACACAAAGTTTGAGAGCAGGATATAAAATTTTCCGACAACAAAATCCGTTGTCGGAAATTCCGATCGTGTGTACACAAATCCGATGGACAAAGTGCCACGCATGCTCAGAATAAATAAAGAGATGAAAGCTATTGGCCACTGCCCCGTTTATAGTCCCGACGTACGTGCTTTACGTCACCGCGTTTAGAACGATCGGATTTTCCGACAACTTTGTGTGACCGTGTGTATGCAAGACAAGTTTGAGCCAACATCCGTCGGAAAAAATCCTAGGATTTTGTTGTCGGAATGTTCGAACAAAGTCTGACCGTGTGTACGGGGCATTAGTCTACAACCGTCTTATCTCCTACCTCAGTGAAAATAACCTTCTTGACCCCTTACAGTCTGGCTTTCGCTCGCAGCACTCCATGGAAACTGCCTTACTAAAACTCACTAACGATTTACTAACTGCTAAAACCAACAGCCAGTACTCCATACTCCTACTACTTGACCTCTCTGTGGCCTTTGATACTGTTGACCACCCGCTCCTTCTCAATAAACTACATTCCCTTGGCCTCCGAGATTCTGCTCTATCCTGGTTCTCTGCCTATTTATCACAGCGCTCCTTCAGTGTCACCTACAACTCTGTCTCCTCCTCTCCATTGCCCATTTCTGTGGGGGGTCCCCCAAGGCTCTGTTCTTATACCCCTTCTCTATCTACACCTCCTCCCTTGGTCACTTGATAACCGCCTACAGCTTCCAATACCACTTATACGCTGATGACACCCAAATCTGTCTACTCCTCACCTCATGCCTTCAGTTTGCTCTTGCATTACTTACTAACTGACACATCATCATAGATGTCGAACCGCTTCCTTAAACTAAATCTCTCTAAAAGTGAGCTATTAATATTCCCCCCCGCTCGTGCCCCCCTCCATGACTTTTCCATCAAAATCAACAATGCAACCATCAGTCCTTCCCCTCACGCCAGGGTACTAGGTGTAATCCTAGACTCCGACTTGTCATTTCAGCCTCAAATCCAATCGTTGTCAAAAGTTTGTAACATTCACCACCGTAACATCTCTAAAATTCTCCCCTTTTTAACAAATGAAACCACCAGGCTCCTCATTCACTCCCTTATCTCTCGCCTTGACTATTGCAACTCCCTTCTCATTGGCCTGCCTCTCCATAGGCTATCCCCTCTTCAGTCTATCATGAATGCTGCTGCCAGACTTATACACCTTACCAACTGCTCAGTGTCTGACAACCCTCTCCTTCAATCCCTACACTGGCTCCCAATCACCCAGCGAATTAAATTCAAAATACTAACCACAACATACAAAGCCATTCACAACTCTGCCCTGAGCTACATCACCAATCTTGTCTCCAATTATCACCCAAATCGTCCTCTCTGCTCTTCTCAAGACCTCATGACCTCAAGCTCTCTCGTATCCTCCTCCCATGCTCGTCTCCAGGATTTCTCCAGAGCCTCTCCCATCCTCTGGAACTCGCTACCTCAACCTGTAGGGCTGTCCCCTACTCTTGCTACTTTTCGGGCGATCCCTGAAAACTCATCTCTTCAGGAAAGCCTATCACGTCTTCAACTAATCTCCTACTACTTCCATCAGCTCATTCCCCACACTTACAACCTTTTGTACCACCTGCCCCACCCTATTAGATTGTAAGCTCTTCTGAGCAGGGCTCTCTTAATCCTCTTGTATTTTAACTGTATTGTCTCCCTTTTATATTGTAAAGCGCTGTGTAAACTGTTGGCGCTATATAAATCCTGTATCATAATAATAATAATATTAATCTTTGTGCTTTGCCAAGAGATCTTAGACCCATTCATCGTGACCTTTATGTCAGTTAAAGTGAACCTGTCCCTTGCCCTGAGAGCAATCTATCAAGCTTACTTTGCAGAAGGAACCTAAAACATTGAACTACAGGCAGACAGAAAAAAAAATGTGTATATATATATATATATATATATATATATATATATATATATATATAAAAAGGTCTGTATTCATTAATAAAGTAAAGCCTAACTGAATGGTATTTAAATTTGCTAAAGCACTGTGTATCCAGAATGATTGCCATTTATTTAAAAAAAAAAAACACACACAAACAAACACTCTTTTTATTTCATGTTGCATCTCAGTCCTTCTGGTTGGTGGCAGACTTTCCGAAACCGCTTTCCGTCTTCATGCATGTTCCCTAGCAAATGTTGCACATCATTTCTCAGCTTGGGTTCTTTGATAGGGACAACAGAAAACATGCCTGCTCAACATGTCTGTATTGGCATTACTGCTTGTAGTCTCTATGAGCGGCACATGTGACAAGTCACAAAGCAGGCAAACAACTGGGAAACGGGAAGAGAGCTGGTTACCCTTTAACATTAGTGTGATTACAGAAAAAGTGTTTGGACCATGATCCATGGACTTTATGGGCACCACAACACAAAAACTGTTTTATATAAAAATACAAAATCTTTATTAATGCATTGTTAAAAACAGGAAATTAAAAACATAAAGGCAAGAACATATCTTAGACCCTGTGTCGACTAGGATGAGAACACTTACAATAGCACAGTATTATTGGTACAAACTATTGTATTCTTTTAAACCATAGCTCAAAGGCCTATCACCATCCATTCCCACAAACTTGACGCATTTTGCGTAAAGTCTGCTTCTTCAAGAGCAGAAGGTGCAAGACTAGAAACACTACAGAAAATCAGTTGGAAAATAGGGTCCCAATGGCGACATAACATATGGGGAACCATGTACTTAGAGACAAAAATTGAAAATCAGATATCATATCATCTAGAGCAGTGGTTCTCAACTCCTGTCCTCAGAACCCACTAACAGGCCAGGTTTGCAAGATAACTGAAATACATCACAGGTGATATAATATGCTGCTTATTGAATGCAGTATTCTAGTCTGCATCTCCCCAAGGTAATACTTAAAATCTGGCCTGTTAGTGCGTCCTGAGGACAAGAGTTGAGAACCACTGATCTAGATGGATCCACTGTGCCGAAAGTTGTCAGTATGTTGTACATTATTCAGATCTGGCAATACCAATAACATAAAAAAGAACACATGAAATGTTTTCAAAACATTTGTGCTAATGAAGAAAGCCCAACAGGCAATATATGGTTGATGTCCCCAAAGATCACAAGATATACGTCAAGTCTCAAAAGGTTCTGAATATATAATGTCCGCCTTGACATTAGTCCCTCCACTGTCTGAGGAACCAATGGACAGAAATACAAATCCCAGGCAGCCCATAAATAACTTTGTGTATTTAGATGTCTGCGTGGACGTCAGCTTTAAAGCATCCTTTACAAGGCTGAGCCTAAGTATTCCTTCCATCCACAGAGAGGCTGCCACTGTATACCGTATATAACCAGTACCCTATAGCCTCTGTAAACCTGAATTTGCAAAAAGCCCACTAATGAACCTCTGCGGAATTAAATAAGACATTGACTATAAGGTCTAGTAAATGTCAAGGCCATGTTGACCCCACCTATCGATAAAACCTAATTAAACTAGCGTTCAGATGAAAAGCGTCAATAGGGAAATTGCATTAAAGGCAAAGTACTTAAAGGGCTAATAAACCTAAAACACAAGCTGGCGTACATAAACGTACACACTTCAGTAGCTTATCTGAAGGTTGTATGTAACTTACTGAAGGAGAGTAGCCTCAGTTCTGAGTAGTGTGGGTAACAGCATAAAACCAGAACACACCCTGCTTCACAGAAAACATTTTTACTGTAAATAAATAAAACATAAAAATACCCAAATCAGTTGTGGATAAACTGTAGTGGACTAAAATTACTATTGCAAATATTCTTCCGGCCACACTCACACTTGTAGAACACTATTATACTGTATACTGTATGTTTAATGTGTAGTACTACACATACCATATACTATAGGTATGCAAAATTGGTGTTTTATGAGCCACATGTGACCCTTTTGCTATTTCTGAGGCCCTCATTGATTTAGGGATTAAAAAAAACAAATGCATCCCTAGCTTATCTCCAGCTGATAAATTACCTTTCCTTAGATAAATTTTGCTGCTAACTACTTCAGGAGATGTTTTATAGTCCCTTTCTTTGGGATTAAATATTGTAAACTACAGTCTTTGACTTTGAAATGCCAAACTTTTTCTGGAATTAAAGCGGAACTCCAGCTTTACCTTCAGTCTTGCAGAGTTTTACAGGCTTCCTTCTCCTGTACTGAAATAGCTTACTGCAATTTCACTGCAAACTCTGCGCTTCGCCGCGTGACCAATCTGATCAATTAGTAGTGCTTCTTTCTTCTGGACACCTTATCAGAAGAAGCAGCTTTAGATGCTCTTCTCATTGGTCAGCACAGTTACATGACTATGCTGACCAATGAGCCCTTGTCATTGAGAGCAATATGATGGATACTCACTCCGGTGTTGTGTATTGCTGCATACGGAGCGCTACACCAACAGGGTGGGGCATCATGGGGTCCAGAGGGCTGGCCATGATATGGAGTTAGTTCCCCTTTTCATTTTTTGTGATAATGTGAACTTACCATTTAAAAAAGGTATGAGACTTCAACTGGATTTTAAAGTTAAAGTGTTACTAAACCCAGGACCCTGCATTCACTATATCTTGTCTCTCACAATACTCAGAACATGGAAATGCAATTACTTAAGAAAAGGTATTTAGCCGTTTATATCTACAATCAGCAGTATATAACAGTCTTATGACTTCTATGAGTGTCTGGTTAAACTTGTAGGAGAAGGTTTCATTCTACACACTGTCCTATGAAGCTGCATGACCCCTGACCCTCTGTCTGATTGGCCCCGTGCACCTTCCCAAGAAAAAAAAAAAAAAAAGCTCTAGCAATATACACCAAACGGAGCATGTGCAGAGTGCCCCAAGGCTCTGTTCTATAAGGAGGTGGAATGGGGACAGTGGAAGAAGGGGAGGATCAGAGAAGACAGGATCGAACAGTTTTTACACAATGCAGAGGATTAACCCCTTAGGTACCACAGTGAGTATAACAAGCATGCTTTACTGCATATACAGACTGATATTGGAGATCTAGTAACACTTTAACAGAGGATCAAATAAGAATTCTACTGCACGTCTGTGTGAGCAATGGACTAGATAAAGACAAAAGCAGACTATATTGGATTTTTATAATATATATATATATATATATATATATATATATATATATATATATATATATATATATATATATATATATATATATATATATATGCAATATAAAAATCCAATATATGTGAACAGACTTGCCTGGACATTAGGAAAATAGAACCTTTTTCAAGGCCTGGTTCACAATTGTGCGCCTCTGTGAGCCACTTTTTGCGCAGACATGGCAGCCCATTTGATTGAATGGGCTACTGTGCTTCCTGAAAACCCAGGAAAAAGGATCCTGCTCCATTTTTGAAATCGCAGCCCACATGGAAACGGCAAGTGCAATGTGTTGCTGCTGCGATTTCCAGTGCATGCAGGGGCCATTAGGATTAATGGCACTTACACGCATCTCCTGCGTTTTTTTTGTGCAGGTGGTTGCGTCTGCGGAAACAAGTGCAGACTCGCAGCTGGAGCCATCGGCACAAGTGTGAACCAAGAGGGTCAAGAGTTGCAGGTCATATATTTTTCCCAACGCTCATTTTAAATTTAAAAGAAGGTGTGCATCGCTACTGTCAAAACTTTGGTTCAGTATGACAGATAGTGGAGTACCTGTCCATAGCCATAGACATAACTGTGTTTGTTGGCCAGATTTAGTATCTCAGAAAATGCATGTATAATCATCAGCTTCACGTAGATTGCAGTTTTAGAGTTAGGTGATAAACCTGGCAACAGAACAGTAATCTGTATCAATTAAGAATAATTAACAATTGCTATCTTGGAAGAAATAAATTAACTTGGTAATACGAGACAAATGAAATGTACATAATTAATTATGGTATGTACTGAATTTTAAGTAGGTAATATATTTGCTCCTAACCAATTTAAATTGAGCAAATCAGTTAAATAGCTTGCTTTTGTAATTAGTATATCTACAAAAGAAAAATAAAAGTGCTTATATTGATTGACTTGCATAAACGGAAATACACAATGACTATATCATTCCTGAACAGTACAGTTTTAAATTAGTTTTTATAATCTAGAAATTAAACTCTGACAGCATTACTACCAATAAATCCTCATAGTTCTCTGGCTTAAAAGGAGTTTTTTTTTTCGAATACAAAAAGTAGCTTGCGTTACTTTCTTTAACACAGGTTTTTTTAATTGAAGGTATTCATATTCCTTGGCCATATGGGAAACAAATGATGAGGGCATGGGACTGAAACCCTGAATTGCAAAAAAATAATATTAAAGCTCTGCTTTATTAAACCCCAAATCGAAATGGAAAAATCAACCTGATGTGTCAGATGGGATAGCAATAAAGCTGTCATTAACTGTCAGCAACTGGACTTCGATCAAAGGCATCAGCAAAAATCATACTACTTGCTGCTAGGTTGGGCATTTAGGATTTGCAGAAAATAAATAAATATGATAGAATCCTGAGGATTTTTTTTCAGCGGTTCTTTTGCTTACTAGAATTAAAGGCTCACCTTTGTTCACTTTGGCCCCTAAATTCCAGCTCCCCTATCTACCAATATAGCACTGATGTACTTATTTTGCAAAAATATAACAGCTTGCCAATAATTCTACACAGACTTACCTCAGTCTTCATAGCCGTTTAAAAACACTCCTCCATTACTTCTGCCTTACTTCCTGGACAGACTATAGGTCATGACACAGGAAGGAGTTGACCAGCTGATCTCATTAGCACACACCCAGCATCATCTACCCTCAGCTGGTCAACTCCTTCCTGTGTCGTCCTGGAAGTAAGACCGAATTAATAGGTAAATGTTTTTAGACAGCTATGAAGACAGTGAGGTAAGCGTGTGTAGAATTAATGGAAAGCGGTTATATTTTTTGCCAAAATAAGTACATTAATGCTATATTGGTACATAGGGGAACTGGAATTTAGAAAAAAAAAAATATAAACAAAGTGAACAAAGGTGATCTTAGACTTTAAAGTCAAACCAAGCTATTGACATCTATTGAAGTCAAACCAATACCAATTTTGAGGATTTCGACAGTAGTGAAGGGGATATGGAATCATCTTGGGCAATTCTTTAAAAGTTAAAGTGTTTGTAAACCTCAGACATAAAATATGAACAAATTATATCCCTCTATAGTGTGGCCTTTTTTCCTTTATATTGGCTTCTGGGATTTACAAATGCAGTCATTTAGAATTTGGAGGAAAGGTTTAGCACTGGGAAACACTTTTTGAAAGATAAAAAGTGCATTTTATATACAACTATATAGATCAGACCAAAGTGAGGGACAAATGAGGAGGAAAGAAGGACAGAGGGACTTTGTTCCAAAACAGGGACAGTCCCTCGAAATCAGGGACAGTTGGGGGCTATGCCTACAGTACTGTTTTCTAGTCATTAGGCCATGTGATTTCTGCTAAACAAGAAGATCAGCCAATCAGGAATCTGACCCTCCCCTTCAACAGGATCACAAAAAAGATTTTTGGTTCTGCAGGCAGTACTGAGAGGAGATGAAGCAGCATTTTATCCAGGACAGTACTATTTATTCATCCTTCTAAAGACTATTAAAATAACGTAATGTAGATGTTTCAATATAGGTCTGCATTTAAAGAAAAAAAAAAGATTTTTTTTTTTTTTTTTTTTAATCAAAGATCTAAAATGCTTATTATAACCCACATATGACATATCAACATGTTAGTCGTCAGGGACTAAATGCAGATTATAGGTCAGGATGGAGGTTTGCTCAAGCTTTGAAACAGTTTCATTTACTGAAGATTACAGAGTGGAGAAATTCATCTGGCTATAGCTTGGAAAGGTCATCTGCTGTATATTATCTATGTCTAGGCCATCACAGCTAAGCATGTGTTTGTTAAAGCTAATTAAACAGCTGAATCACGCAGATGCACATTTTAATGATGTAGAGGGTAAATGTAAATAGGCAGGCAGTGTGTCATCTCTAATGACAGGAAGTGCTTCTAAATATATAGAGCCTTATTTAAAAAGGGAAATAGTAACACTTGCTTTTTTTTTTTTTTTTTTGGAATTTGTAGAATTATGTTTGTAAGTTTATGGACTGATTTTTCAAAGTTACTTTGTCAACAGGTTCCACCTAGCATTACTATGGCCGTCAGTTAAAATCCCAACCATGTCACTACCTGCCTGGGTTTCTTCCAGGTACTCCGGTTTCCTCCCACACTACAAAGACATGCTGATAGGTTAATTGGCTCCTGTCTACTGTCTAAAATTGACCGAAATATGTATATGTACGAATACGAGTAAGGGACCTTAGACTGTAAGCTCCTCGAAAGCAGGGAGTGATGTGAATGTACAATTCAGTGTATATGTAAAGCGCTGCGTAAATTGATGGCGCTATATAAATACCTGTAATAAAATAAACAGGTCCTGGCCAGTGATTTATTGCGGAGACCTGCTGATTGGCTGTAGCCAATCACAGCATAAAGAAGGGATCAAAAACAGCCAGATCTGTTAGTAAAAGCAACACACATTACACATTGTTAAAGAGGAAGTAAACCCTTTTGGGTTTACTTCCTCTTTGTTTCCCTGCAAAGGTAAAGCATAATGGGCTACTATACATCGCATAGTAGCCCATTATGTGTCACTTACCTGACACAGAAGCCTGCGATGTCACTGCTGTCCCCTCTGCTACAGAGCGTCCATCTTCTTTTCCGGGTATCATGGCTCCGGTGCTGTGATTGTCCGGAGCCGCGATGATGTCAGTCCCACGCATGGGAGCCGCCACTAACGGCATATCACCGTTAGTAGCGGCATGCTCAGTGCGCCTGCGCGCCGCTGTCTACGGCGCATGCGATATCAGTGTCAGTGACCCTCCAAAATAGTGTCTGCTAACTCCAGATTGCCCACCATCCTATCACAGTCCCAATATAAGTTGCTGATCACCGCTGTTACAGTTCAGCGCCTAACGCTACGTATATATTTCTAGGATATATACACACCATAAAGCTGTAATTTTCACACAAATCAAATAAACACTTATTGGGATTTTTTTTTTAATCAAAGTAATGTAGCAAAATACATGTTGGCCTAAATTTATGAAGAAATGTATTGTATTTTATTGTATGTTTAATAACAAAGTAGATTTTTTTTTTTTTTTTTAAAGGTTTGGTCTTTTTTTCCCCATTTACAGTGGGGAAAATAATTTGATCCCCTGCAGATTTTGTAAATTTGCCCACTTACAAAGAAATGAAGGGTCTACAATTGTTATCATAGGTGTAGGAAAACAGTTGTCTCCTTCTCACCAAGCTTCTTGCTGATGGTCTTGTAGACCATTTCATGTGTCTTTTATACACATAACAAGTTGTTAGGAGCACCTACTTAAAATGACAGGACTAATCTGTGTACCACATGAGCACATACTGTAGCCAGTCTGTGGGAGCCAGACTAAGGCTCCATTCACATCTTCGCGTTCCGAATCGTGGGCGGAATTGCCGCGTTTCGAAATATCGGCAAATCGCGGCATGCTCGTGCCTTCGCTGTCAATTTCAATAGCACCCCAAATGCAGTTCGATTTTTCCGCGATTCGTCGGGCGACAATCGCGGTAAAATCACACAAACAGAATCGTGGGACGCCTGTCGCCCAAAAGAAGTACAAGAGCTTCTTTTGGGCGACAGGCATCCCACAATTCTGTTTGCTTGACTTTACCGCGATTGTCGCCTGATACGCCAAGATGTGAACAGAGCCTTATTGTTGGCTGGTAGGGGGATCAAATACTTATTTTACTCAGTGGACTGCAACTCAAATTATAACATTTGCATCATGCGTTTTTTCTGGATTTTTTATTAATATTCTGTCTCTATCATTTAAAATACACCTATGATAATTATAGACCCAGTTCCTTGTAAGTGGTCAAACTTACAAATCTGCAGGGGATAAAATAATCATATTCCCCACTGTATATAATAAATAAAAACTCCAGTGGTAATCAAATACCACCCAAAAAAAAAAAAAAAGCTTTGTGAAAAAATGATACAAATGTCATTTGAGTACAGTGATGCATGACCGCGCAATTGCAAGGAAAAGTAGCACAGTGCTGAATAGCAAAAAATGGTCTGGCCATGAAGGGGGTAAAATCTTCCGGAGACCAAGTGGTTAAAGGTTAAAACACATGTGCCAAAAGACTCACTTGCAGTCAGCATTTGCTAAAATGTCAAGATGATTCACTGGTTTATAAAATGTGCCCCCAAGTTTAAATTGATTGTAAAAGTTTGTTATTTAAAAAAAAAAAAATGAACATGTTATAATTACCTGCTCTCTTCAAGGGCTTTGCACAGAGCGGCCCCGATCCTCCTTTTCTGGGGTGCCCCGGCGGCACTGCTGGTCCCTCCTCTTCATTGGGTGCCAACACGGAGAGCTGCTTTCCATTGGCAGCACCCGTGCGGGCGTGCTCCCCAGTCCTACTGCTGCATCCATTGACACTAGGGTTGTCCCGATACCACTTTTTTAGGACCGAGTACAAGTACCGATACTTTTTTCAAGTACTCGCCGATACCGAATACCGATACTTTTTTCTTATGTCACGTGACAGTGTTTTTTTGTTTTTTTAACAGTGCTTTTTTTTTTTGGGGGGGGGGGGGGGGTGAACGGTGTATGTGTGTGTGTGTTTTTTTTTATTTACAATTTTTATTTTTTACAATAATTTTTTTTTAATTCTTTATTGCAATATGTGTTTTTGTTTTTTTTTTGTTTTTTTTTTAATCAGCCCTGTTGGGGGGCTTTGGTGAGATATCAGGGGTCTTAACAGACCTCTGATATCTCCACCTTGAGACAGAAAGAGACAGAGGATAGAGATTCCCCAGTCCCTTTCTCTGCAGCCTCAGCTGCACTGAGAATGAATGGAGAGAAGACAGCAGCTCCTCTCCATTCATAAACTGACACATTGTAATCACAGGAGATTACAATGTTTCAGTTTATGTGAATGGACAGAGTCAGCTGACTCTGCCCATTCACAAAGGAAGAAGGAGGAGGAGGACGGAGGAACGGAGGGGGACAGAGAAGGAGAGAGGAACGGAGGGGACAGCGGAGAGGCACAGCAGAACGGAGGGGACAGCGGAGGGGGACAGAAAAGGAGAGAGGAACGGAGGGGGACAGAAAAGGAGAGAGGAACGGAGGGGGACAGAGAAGGAGAGAGGAACGGAGGGGGACAGAGAAGGAGAGAGGAACGGAGGGGACAGCGGAGAGACACAGAGAAGGAGAGAGGAACGGAGGGGGACAGCGGAGAGGCACAGCAGAACGGAGGGGACAGCGGAGGGGGACAGAAAAGGAGAGAGGAACGGAGGGGGACAGAGAAGGAGAGAGGAACGGAGGGGACAGCGGAGAGGCACAGCAGAACGGAGGGGACAGCGGAGGGGGACAGAAAAGGAGAGAGGAACGGAGGGGGACAGAGAAGGAGAGAGGAACGGAGGGGACAGCGGAGAGGCACAGCAGAACGGAGGGGACAGCGGAAGGGGACAGAAAAGGAGAGAGGAACAGAGGGGGACAGCGGAGAGGCACAGAGAAGGAGAGAGGAACGGAGGGGACAGCGGAGAGGCACAGAGGAACAGAGGGGACAGCGGAGGAGGATGCAGTGACACTCAGCGGTGAGCGATCACCGCTGTATGTCACTAAGCAGCTGAAAGCCGCTATCGGTATAACCCTAATTGACACAAACAGCAGGACTCGGTCCCTTCCCCGGCTCCCATGTCACTGGATTTGATTGACAGCAGTGGGAGCCAATGGCCTCCAATGAGTACTCAAGACAGCGGCTGGAGCTGCTGGGCTTGTGTTAATTGCTGGGAAGATCGGGTTCAGGTAAGAAAAAGGGGGGGCGCTGGGGGGCAGCTGCAGCACAGAAGGTTTTTCACCCTAATGCATTAAGGTGAAAAAAATTAAGACTTTTCAACTCCATCAACTTCAGTTCAAAATGTTATTGTTGGTATGGAGAGTGTTGACAAAATTAAAGATGAATTTCAGGCATGGTATATATTTTTACACTGTTAAGGCCCATACACACGATAGGACTTCGTACAAACTTTCCCCTGGATTTTTGTACAAAGGGTGTAGGCCGTAAACTAATTAAGCATACACACGGCAGGACTTTTTCAGCCAACTTTCACCAAATCACGTGGTTTTTCAGCTCTTTACCGCCACCCTTTGGTCAACTTCTGTACTGTTGTCTGATCTTTTGCATTGGTTCTGAGCATGAGTGTTTGTACTTTGGACTAAAGTCCTATGGACTTGTGTACACACGATAGGATTTTGCACCATAGGACTTTTTTTGCCGGAAAGTTTGTCTGTTTGCACAGCCAACAAAAGTCTGATGAAAAACGAAAAAGTCTGCCCGATGGAGCGTACACACGGTAGGATGTTGCCTTAGAACAGCTAATTTGCATGTTTGTTGTCAAAAAGTTCTATCGTGTGTATGGGCCTTTACATTGGTCATGCTTAGTCCAATGTATCTAAGTATATACCATACCTTGTATATACCTAGCTGGACCAATGTAACTACATAAAAATATACCAAACATGGGATTTTCTTCTTGAATCAATTAATTCCCCAGTGCCAGTTTAAACCAGTGCTAGGAGAGTGTCTTTTCCCCCCAGCATGGCTTTAAATGGCGGGCGTACAGGCTGGTACCGCTAGCTGTCAATGACTGCACTAAGCTCAGGAACTGAATCGATTATCTCCTGGACTTCTGATGCTTCTACAGATCACACTACAGGAAAAAAAATACTGAAAAATGCAATTTATTCTCAAGAAAAAACAAGGAATAAAAATAAATAATGATGTTTTCATATTTGCTAACAAATGAAAGCGCTATCAATCACAAAAATAAGAAGTATGATATGGTAGCAGACATGTCCATTACTCATTTTTTAGCATAACAGCTACTCTGACATTGCACTGAACTCCTGGTGGCTGCAAGTGGTAAATATTAAATGTTTATATACAAACTTTCATAAACTGACTCAAACTAAAAATTCCATTCTAAGCCTTTGCTGTTTTTATTCATTTTGCTTATTTATTATGTTCAGTAAAAAAGCAAAGAATGCCTTTAAAAGGAAAGCTGTACTGATAGAAAGACGAAGGCAACCATTGCTGACCTCCTAATCTTTTTGCCTTAAAAAGACCCGGTGATAAGCCTAAAACATTAAAAAAAGGTAAAAGCACACAAAATTCTTCCTAGATACATTTTTTTTCACTTCCCACAAGCCTTCACTCCAGGATGAGTTAATTCCCTAAAACAGCTACAGTTCCCCTCTAATCCTCAAAACATCATTGCACCCTTCCCACCTGGAAACATCCTATTACTGTCTGTAGGCCCAAATCCTCTGCCCCACACCTCCCTTCATGACCTTTTATGTAGAGAAGAGGAATCCTAGAGTCACTTGAAAGACAGCACAGCGCAGGCTGGAGCTGCTGACATCACATCCAAGATGGCAGAGCCAAGCAGCAGTCTCAGGCCTTCTGTATATCAACATAGAGGATCTTATAGATAAACACGTAAAAAATAAATAAATAGAGATGCACCTAAATTTCAACAGCCGAATCAGATCAGCAGAAAATGGCGTTTTCGGCATTTTGCTGATAAAGAAAAAGGTGCTGATAATGGAGCTGAAAAACGCACATGATTTCACTGTGCTTATGGTGCGTTTTTCATAGGTCACGTGACACAGACATCATCAAAAACATATTACTGGTGCATTATTAATGCTTCCTTGCTGCGTTTTTAATGTATTTCAACAGGGAGATGCATTTTTGGTGCAGTTTTTTAACTGACCAATGGACCAATGTGAAGACATACATAGAATTTAAAGGGATGCATTTTTTCTTGTTCTTTTCTTTTCTGTATATATATATATATATATATATATATATATATATATATATATATATATTTATTCTTTTTTAATGTAATTTTTGTTTTTCAGGCCAAGTGCATCCTAAATTTTTGATTTCGGTACCAAAATTTCCATTCGGTGCACCTTTATAAATGAACATATAAACCTATAGGAATATTGTTGTTTAAATAATTGGTCTGAAAACAGGGTCTCTAATATTTTATGAGTACCCACAATATCCAGTATTCTGACACACGGGCTGATTTACTAAAACTGAGTGCAAAATCGGGTGCAGCTCTGCAAAGAAACCAATCACTTTCCAGGTTTTATTTCAAAGCTTAATTGAACAAGCTGAAGTTAGAAGCTGATTGGCTACCATGCACAGCTGCACCGGATTTTGCACACCAGTTTTAGTAAATCAGCCCCAGTGTGAAATGTGGCACATCGCATGGTTTTCATGTCATATGCAGTATCATAATATCATGCCACCAGGAATACTTGGGTAAGAACAGGAGTTGTAGAAATAGCTACCATGACTGGCCTCCATTCCGGAGGGCCCAATCCCCTATGGATCAATGCTTTTATCATTAATTGATGCAGAGTGATCTAAAGTGAACACTGCACTACCAATCAGAAATTCTGAAACATCCAGAAGATTATTTGTTTCACTCTGCATTTAGTGGATGTCTAAATAGGATTCACAAAAAATGCCTAAAATATGGAGGAAAAGTACAGTGCTGCAACTGGGAAGAGTAAAAAAGATAGGCATTGCTCTTATTTTTCCAGTTTAGGCCACGTCAGACCAAGAAAATAGCTGGTGTCCTAACTGATCAGATGATCACCATGGCAGTTGCAGATCAAACTGAGGCTAAGATGGCAGCTCCCTTGACTGTAAATTATAGAATTTTAGGGGGGTGTAGTTCCGCTTTAAGGTTGTCCCTTGCAGAATTTGTAAACAAAAACGCAATGGAGATTTGTACATGGACTGTATTACATCACATTTGTCCACCTTTAGGACATTATTTCCTATTGCAGCACTATGGACCTATGCATGTGAGGAATATAGGCACTTGAGAAAGCTTGGGAGGGGGGGGAACCAGAGCTGGGAACTGCAAGCATTGCCTGGCCCTGGGTAACCAAGGCTGTGTTTCTGCGCAGATGTGTCAAGTTTACCAGTAATAAGGAGGTCCTGGGTGCCGGGTGGGAGAAAGGTTTATATTTAACCCAACGCATGAAAGCCAAGTACCTGCTTTAGAAGTCTTGGGAGCTACCACTTTTGCATTAAGAGGCTGCATACGAGTGTCAGAGCAGTGACATCACTTGCATTGGTGATAGTCAAGGTCAGCTCCACACTGCTCTTCATCATCATTACACTGTGAACTCACTCCGTAAATAAAAGCATAAATGTATAGCACCTGTTTCTTCTTACATATGGTTTATTTTAGACACAGCTTCATGTAAAGCAGTGGTCATAAACTGACCGTCTTGATGACACAGTCAGAATGCTGTGTTGTTTTACTAAGCAGTAGAGTAATTAAAGCTAGATCATTAATTTGTAGTGACCATGGTCAATAAAAACTAATCAATATTTACTTTTAAGTGCTCTCTGGTATTTCTAAAAGCACTTCTTAATTGAAAAATGCTTTTATATCGCCTATAGCTCCTAATAGATAAATTGCCAGCTTTTTAATGCTAAACCAGGGAAACACTGAATATTAAAAGAAAGGTCCATCTAATCAGTCTTAGCATGAGCTATGATCAATGGAACACTGAGCCAGGCTGTGCTTAGAGGAAATCCATGCAGAAGACTGACAGAACACAGTGGTAGATTCAATGGTGGGACAGTATCCAAAGCAGATCAAGACGGCAGGATAGGGTCCCTAAAAGAAGCACAATACTGATCAAGCAGGTCAAACAGGTTTTTTTCGGGATGTGTGCAGCCCCTAAAGCTGGCCATAGATGGATTGATAACAAAAACATGTACGTACGTGTAAACACACAACTCCCCGGCGCAAATATGAACAAAATTCAAACCAAAACCCAACCAAAATGTATACAAATGTGACCAGAAACACAGGAGAAAGAGGCAGGACTCCCCTAAACATGTTGCCATGCCTTCTATGACATCACACCATTCTGGTGTCCTGCTTCCACCCAGACAATCTCGACAATCTCCATGTGGTCCGCGGTGCCCCTTCTGGTTCCTAGCAAGAGACTATCTGCATGAGGAATTGCCTAGGTTGAGGAAAGGCTTCCATCTGGTGGAAGTGCATTACATGCTGCTTTTTGGGTCACACATTGTGAGTACATATTATCTGTTTTTAAACGACTACACCTAGTCGGTGGCACGGTTTCTCTTTCCTTGTCTTTTACATACATAGATCGATCAAAATTCAGCCACTTCTGCAGGGACCGGCTCTGCTTGACAGAAGGTAATCTTACTAATGACTTCTCTCAAACAGGCTTATTGGAAAACCTGTGTCGATAAGCGGCTGAAGACAGTGATCAGCATTCTTACAGCGGAGAGTCCCTGCTGTTAGAATACAATGACACAGGGAAGAGGATTCCTCCATGGACCTCATCTGCATGGATGGGGGAATCGGTTTCTCTTTTTTTTTTTTCGGCCTGCTAGCTGAATGAAACAAAACCATTAATCTACAGGCAGATTTACTCCTGCCTTATGGCTCTTGGCAATTTTAAGAATTTTAAGCTCTCCCTGAAGAACTGTTAGAAACTTACATTATTTTCTGGTGCCTTGTGTCACTTTGCAGTATGACAAGACAACTGGGAGATCTTCCAATGTTAGAAGCCTCCTAGAAGGACCAGGGCTGGAAGTATCTGCAGTAGTTGTAATGTGTTAAAGCCAAACTGGGAAGTAAAAAGTCCTGACACACAAAATGCTGCATTGGGTCAGCTAAAAAGGGGGCTGTTAGGATTACTCCCCTTGGTATTAAGCTAGTGTTTGATTGGCAGGTCAGCTGGAGTACATCTCTGCAATGCATGCACAATTCACAGTGTTTCAGACCCAGCAAGTACAGAAATGTCTACTACACACCCATCGGTGAGGATGTGGTTTATTAGAATTAACAAAATTATTAAGGTGGAACTACTAACAGCCACAGTACATAAACAGGAGGAAAAATTTCATAATTTTTGGTCTAGTTGGGTAGCATTCACCGGCTCAACTTTCTATCAGGACAAATTTCACTCAGACGTTTAGCATTTTACCAAAGAAAACCTACGGCAAGCACCTCGGTAATAGGATGGTCCTGGTGAGAGGGTGATATAGAACAAGCTATATTTTAGACTTTTACCTGGTTAGTCCAACACCCCCCCCCTCCCCCCCGTGCTGGTTGGTTATGAGAGTCCCTTCCTCCCCAGGCTCAGGCCCTTAATGCTCTATGGTTTTTACTGCCTGTCAGTGCTCAGACTATACGCCACACACAGCATCAAATTGGTCTGCATGGCTGTCGCCCAAGAAGGAATCCTCTTCTAAAGATGATGCACAAGAAAAACCACAAACAGTTTGCTGAAGACAAGCAGACTAAGGACATACTGGAAGCATGTCCTGTGGTCTGATGAGATGAGACCAAGATAAAACATATTTGATTCAGATGGTGTCAGATGTGTGTGGTGACAACCAGGTGAGAAGTACAAAGACAGGTGTGTCTTGCCTACAGTCAAGCATGGTGGTGGGAGTGTCATGGTCTGGGGCTGCATGAGTGCTGCCGACACTGGGGAGCTACAGTTCATTGAGGGAACCATGAATACCAACATGTACTGTGACATACTGAAGCAGAGCATGATCCCCTCCCTTCGGTGACTGGGCCGCAGGTGAATAGTACAATATGATAATGACCCCAAACACCTCAAAGACGACCACTGCCTTGCTAAAGAAGTTGAGGGCAAAGGTGATGGACTGGCTAAGCATGTCTCCAGACCTAAACCCTATTGAGCATCTGTGGGGCATCCTCAAATGAAAGGTGGAGGAGCACAAGGTCTCTAACATCCACCAGCTCCGTGATGTTGTCGTGGAGGAGTGGAAGAGGACTCCAGTGGCAACCTGTGAAGCTCCGGTGAACTCCATGCCCAAGGGGGTTAAGGCAGTGCTGGAAAATAATGGTGGCCACAAAATATTGACAATTTGGGTCCAATTTGGACATTTTCACTTAGGGGTGTACTCACTTTTGTTGCCAGTGGTTTAGACATTAATAGCTGTGTGTTGAGTTATTTTGAGGGGACAGCAAATTTACACTGTTATACAAGCTGTACACTCACTACTTTACATTGTAGCAAAGTGTAATTTCTTCAGTGTTGTCAGATGAAAAGATATAATAAAATATTTACAAAAATGTGAGGGGTGTACTCACTTGTGAGATACTGTACACTTTAAGCTTTAACTCATCCCAACTATAAGGGCAATATGTAGCACCACAAAATATCTACAATTGCACTTGCTGAAAAGCTGCCCTACTACTGCTCCTTCATTGGCTTTACATCTAATACAGTGTAACTGCATTTCTCACTATCTTTTTACACATTTAAAATGTAAAATGCCTTTTCATTCTGTAGAGTATGGTATAAATATGTATTTTCTAAACTAAGCAGATTTTCATTGCTATTGAGTGATAGCAGGCAAAATAAATACATAACACAGTACTAAAATATGACAGAGTGATATAAAAGATAAATGAAGCACTCAGTAGTTACCACTCGCTTCCATAGTAGCTATTAGATACGTGAAACTGTAAAATTGGGCACAGAGCACATTGCTGAAAGTCTGAGAGAAAACTTACTGTAGAATTATCATTTCTTCGAAATTTCGACACATTATACAAGAGTAGCAGTTACAATCCAAAAAAAAAAAAACCCAGACATAAGCTAAGTGGTTGATGTGAGTTGCTGCACTTTGGGCCTTATATGACCAAAAAAAAGCCCGATCTAGTTCAAAACAGAAATAAACTTGCCGATTTATCATTTGTCCAAAACAGTTACATTCATGAGATGCCTAGGTGGTAACTGACAGTTGCCAATGTGAGCTCTCAACCAATCCTTTAAGGGGGAACCCCAAGAACAAACTCCCGTTTCAATTGTATTCCTTGATAACCACACAGATCTCTTACAAATATCTCAACAAACAGATATTATCTTGTAACAGTAGCAATGACATCACAGTACTGAACATAGCCGATGCAGGGCTGTGGGAGGGACCCAGCAGGCCCCACCCAATACAGAGTGTTTGCAGAAAACTACAGGAGAGGGCGGGGACAAGACCAATCACCATGCACAAGGCGAGAGAGCAGCAGCAACCGGTCTTTATTACAGGAAGCTCCTCCTACACAAAGGCAAAGTCTCACACTGGATTAATGCATAGAACTGGAATACATACACAAAGCACACCAAGATTCAAGAACACACGTCTCTCTTGTATTTAGACAAGATTTTCTTATCCCGGAGTTCAGTTTAAAATGCTACTAAAGGCTACATTGTAAAAAATAAGTTTCAACTGCGAAGGTGAAAACGGATTTGGCGCTTGTGCCTGGGCTGCTGCCTTTGACCTGGGTAAATGTGTGCGCTTAGCTAAAGGCCCTTTTACATGGGCAATGCAGGTGGAATTGTTTTGTCAGCTGTGGCTGGCCCACACTTACCCTGTTTCCCTGAAAATAAGACCTAGCGTGTTTGTCAGTGATGGCTGCAATATAAGCCCTACCCCCCAAATAAGCCCTACCCTGTTTCCCCAAAAATAAGCCCTACCCTGAAAATAAGACCTACAAGGACTTTAATTAGGGCTTATTTGGGCTTATTTGGGGTGAGCCTGTGTGAATTGTAGCCTCGGTTTCCTGTTCTTAGCTGACAGAAGTGGCACCCGGTGTGCTCTTCTGCTGCTGTAGCCCATCTGCTTCAAGGTTCCATCCGTTGTCCATTCAGAGATGGTAATCTGCATATCTTGGGTTACTGTTACCTTTCTATCATCTCCAACCAGTCTGCCATTCTTCTCTGACCTATGATATCAACAAGGCATTTTCGTCCACACAACTGCCGCTCACTAGATATTTTCTATTTTCTATTTTTTGGACCATTCTCTGTAAACACTAGAGGTGGTTGTGTGTGAAATTACCAGTAGATCAGCAGTTTTTGAAATACTCCCAATACTTTGAAATAGACCAGCCCATCTGGCACCAACAACCATGCCATGTTCAAAGTCACTTAAATCCCCTTTCCTCCCCATTCTGATACCTGGTTTGAACTTCAGCAAGTCGTCTTCACCACATCTAGATGGCTAAATGCATTAAGTTGCTGCCATGTTATTGGCTGATTAGCAATTTGTGTTACAAAGCAATTAAACAGGTGTACTTCAAGAGGAACTGCAGTCTGCTTACATAAGTCTGGCTGCAACAATTTTAACTGTGGGCAACTGAAGATGCTGCCTGTTCACTTCCTGGATTTACTCAGACACACAGAGGCACATCTCCAGCTCTGCATCTCTCATTGGCCCTCTTATGACTCACACCCCCCCCCCCCCCCCCCCCCGGCAAACTCTCACAGGAGTGAGAGAGAGAGAGCTGTGCATGATGTCATAAACCTAGGCTAATGACCAGACAAGAAGGAAGTGGGTTGTATAAGGTATTTACTGGCAGAAAATAAAATGTTTTACTATCCAAAGTTAAAACAACAAGGACAGAAGATTCAATAGATGGAACAATGAAAAAAAGGTTCTGCTTTAATAAAGTGTCCGGTGAGTGTATATTGGGTATTGACGTACCTTATCAATGGCCATGATGGTTTGGTTTGTATGCACCAAGAATAAACCTATCCTAAATAAAATAGGGGGGCTGCTGTTTTGGACTTCCTGAATTTGCTAGTTGCCTGGCCATTTAGAACACCCATTGGCTTTAATATGTTCGATTCACCCATAGGTGAACAAGTACACAGATCAGGGAAGTCAAAGTAAAGCCAAAGTCCTGATCTATATACTTCCTATGGGTCAAACTCACACCACTGAATTTAGGTTAGCATGACAGTCAGCCAACGAGTATTTTCAGAACATGAAGTCAGCAACTGCAACTTCTATAGTGCTCTCAGGAAAGGTTCCAATTCATTTAAAATAAAATCTTTAATTAAAGACTTCCATCCTTGGTTTTAAAATGGAGGATCTGGGAATCAGGGGTGAGTGGTATGTTGCTGAATGTGTCTATATTGTTTAAAATGTTGTTTCAAGGACAAAAAGGCACGGCTGCTTTTTATGCCGTATATCCACTGGATAGAAGCGAGTGCAACATTTTTTTTAACATCTATGTTAGTGAATGCTATAGGTTGGTGTGCCTTTCCTTTGTCTTCATAGCTATTCTGACCAGCGTTTCCAGCATATTGTGAGGCTGCAATACCTATATAACCAAGTGTAGCGCTAAAAAATGAGAAAGAAAATATTGCTATACCACATATAATAGCAAAATGAATTGTGAAAAGATAGTGTTTTGTATACTTTGTGAACATTCATACATATAGAACACCTATGTTATAAAGCCTTAGGGTCACCAAAAGTGATAACAGGATGTAAAAATGGCAATAAAGTCCAAAACTGAATGTGCAGATACGGTGAACATAAATTTTGCAATGGTGATAAATTCCAAAACATATACTCGTGAGAGATTTCTGTATGTAATCCAACATGTGCTGACAGACCCTTGTGCGAAACCGCCACCTAGGATGACTGGAGGCTTACCAGAAAGTTGGGACCCACCTAGCATACGCTATATGGGTCAAACAGGCTTGGATTGCTCACTGGCAATGAAGGTAGGGAACCAAGGGCTGGTGAATGGTGAAGTTGTAACGTTGCTATCCCAAAGAGGTCTTCTTCATATGGAAGCTCGGACACCAACGGACATTACCCACATGTAATGAAGAAGGGGCTCATAGCGTAATTCCGTAAACCATAAAAAATTTATTAAAAGGAAAAACACTTACATTTCAGAATAAAAAGCGCTTGCAAGTAAAATGGCGGCAGTGGAGTCCTCCCGACGCGTTTTGTCATACAAGACTTCCCCAGACGAAGTCTTGTATGACGAAACGCGTCGGGAGGACTCCACTGCCGCCATTTTACTTGCAAGCGCTTTTTATTCTGAAATGTAAGTGTTTTTCCTTTTAATAAATTTTTTATGGTTTACGGAATTACGCTATGAGCCCCTACTTCATTACATGTGGGTAATGTCCGTTGGTGTCCGAGCTTCCATATGAAGAAGACCTCTTTGGGATAGCAACGTTACAACTTCACCATTCACCAGCCCTTGGTTCCCTACCTTCATTGCCAGTGAGCAATCCAAGCCTGTTTGACCCATATAGCGTATGCTAGGTGGGTCCCAACTTTCTGGTAAGCCTCCAGTCATCCTAGGTGGCGGTTTCGCACAAGGGTCTGTCAGCACATGTTGGATTACATACAGAAATCTCTCACGAGTATATGTTTTGGAATTTATCACCATTGCAAAATTTATGTTCACCGTATCTGCACATTCAGTTTTGGACTTTATTGCCATTTTTACATCCTGTTATCACTTTTGGTGACCCTAAGGCTTTATAACATAGGTGTTCTATATGTATGAATGTTCACAAAGTATACAAAACACTATCTTTTCACAATTCATTTTGCTATTATATGTGGTATAGCAATATTTTCTTTCTCATTTTTTAGCGCTACACTTGGTTATATATGATTTATTACAAATTTTCTATTTGTTGTGTTAGCTGCTTACATCTATGACTTTTTTGGAGTAAGCGCATGGTTTATAGGTTTTTTTTAGGCTGCAATACCTAGCCTACATGCCGATCATTGGAGCATCATACTGGATTTCAATAGGATGAACTAGCCCTTCAGAACTTGAAGCATGGCATTTTTCTATTTAAAATGTTGATCCCCTGTATGGCGCTGGTTCTTTCCTTTCCTGAGCACTTCATGAATTGCTCTACAAGTAGGACTGGGGCTAGCTCTGCTACCTGTCAAAAATAATTTCTATAAAATGCTGTGCAACATGTCAGCAATAAGTAAATACTGGAGACAAAATATAATGGGGTTGATTTAATAAAGGCAAATAGACTTTACTTTGCAAGGGAATTTTCCCTGAAACTATGAGTACTTACATCCAATTATGGGCCAATAAAAAAAAATCCCCCCCCCCCCCCCCATTCTCCTTGCACATGATTGAGAATGCTTTGCAAAGTGAATTTTCACTATATTTGCCAAGCTAAAGGAAAATCTTACTTACTATCAAAGTAAACGGCCTATTTGCCTTTAATAAACCATCTCCACTGTGTCTTTCCCATATAAAACTATTGAGAAATTCCCCCAAAATGACCAAATTGTATGACATGCTTTATTGAACAGGCAGAATCATGAAAATCATTTGGATTGGCTGTGAACCATTACTGTGCTTTGCAGATAACGATTTGCCGATAAAGCCCAATAAGTCTTGCCAGGTATTACCGCAAGTTAAAAAATAAACACTTTTAGAGAAATGCCCCATTTAGATTTTATAACAGGCTTGTTTCAGAAAGTCGACTTTAAACCTGATCATTTTCATTATTATTACAGTTCATTCCTTCAGCTGAGAATGTAAAGTTTACACAGTTTGCAGTTATTTTCTGTTGTGAATTTTATATTTCTAGTGAGAACAATTTCACTTGATGTATTTTTTACCAAAGGGCTCTTTACAAGAGGTCCAGTGCAGTGATTTATTATATTTGGCAGCAGAATCAATAACATCCTAACCAACTTTACATAGGAAGGGTTCGACGGGCTTGACTAAGACTTTAACCACTTGACTGCTAAAAGCAAGGAAAAAACTTAATTTACAGTCAACCCAGGATCTCCTGTTGGTAGGACACTAGAAAAGCGTATTGTAATCATTACGGGCTACCCGTAAAATTTTGTTTTATCGCTCCACAAGCAGAACTAGATTATACTGCCCTCCAAAGCAGGAAACCGCAAAATAGACTGTTGGCCGGCACCTTCTGGAGCTACAAAGCCTGCTCTACTCTTGGATGCACCACTAAAGACCACCACCCCAATCTCTCGACTTCCATTTTTGGGTCAATGGTTCACATTTCCTTCCCATCCCATACCACATTGTTCACAAACTGATCAATTTATTAATTCTTAGCACTGATATTTGTGGATGTGCCTAGTTCCCCACACACTTGAAGACTCTATAGTGAAAAGACTTCTATGAAGAAATTTTTGGGATGTGAAAAAAACAAACAGAAAAAAAAAAAAAACACATGAAGTCAGAGAATTATGGTTACTACAAGAAGTAGTAGTTCAGATAATAGAGAAGAACGGGGTTCAAGGTGGTCTGGTAAATAGTTTGAGGATGTGTAACATTTTTAACCAAAAAGGAACCTATTAAGGCAAGGAGCCTAGCAAAATATATATTGTGGAGTTTTCAGAAGCAACGTCAAAGCTACTTAGTTAGGTGCATTGAAAGAAGACACTGGTCCATCAATTTCAATCAACAGAATTCTAAATGTATAAAACAAACGTAGACCTGTGTATACAGAACCCTAGAACCACAGCTGTTCCAGAGAAGGCAAAAAACAAACAAACATTGTCCAAAAATGTACAATTAGTAACGTAAAAAGGCAGATCTATTAAGCATTATTAAAACCAAAATGTATTATAATGCAGTTTACCAATTCTTAGATGTGGCGGATGCATTCATTTCCGTTACAGGCTGGATTCACACTAGCTGCGGCTCGCAGCAAGGGGTCCCTGTTCTCCATTTCAGGGGCAAATCAGGTCCGAATTTTTGCCTGAATTTGGTCCTGCAACGGACCCAAAGAAAAGGGTCCTGTGCGGACTGCAGCCGCCCTGGAGCTGTGTGAACCAGCTCCAGTCTTCTGTTATGCAAATTGGATGCGGGAAAACCCGCATCCAGTTCGCATAAGTGTGAACCCGGCCTAATGCCCCATACACACGGTTGGATTTTCCGACGGAAAATGTGTGATAGGACCTTGTTGTCGGAAATTCCGACCGTGTGTAGGCTCCATCACACATTTTCCATCGGATTTTCCGACACACAAAGTTTGAGAGCAGGCTATAAAATTTTCCGACAACAAAATCCGGTCGGAATTTCCGATCGTGTGTACACAAACCTGACGTACAAAGTGCCACGCATGCTCAGAATAAATAAAGAAATGAAAGCTATTGGCTACTGCCCCGTTTATAGTCCCGACGTACGTGTTTTACGTCACCGCGTTCAGAACGATCGGATTTTCCGACAACTTTGTTTGACCGTGTGTATGCAAGACAAGTTTGAGCCAACATCCGTCGGAAAAAATCTTAGGATTTTGTTGTCGGAATGTCCGATCATTGTCCGACCGTGTGTACGGGGCATAAGACTTTTTCCTCTTTATCACCTGGTGATTTAGCCAGCAAGTCTGTTATTTTTCAACTTCTTTTAACAGATCAAGCTGTCCAGCAAAGGTGGCAGTTAGGGTCGAAGCAAACCATTCATCTCTGACAGGAGTGTTTACAATGGTCAGCTTTATTAATTTATGTAATATCCTAAAAAGAAAGGCTTGATCTGTTATAAGAAGTTGAAAAATAACAGACTTACTGCCCAAATTGCCAGGTGAAAATAAAAAAAATAAAAAACTAAAAAAGAAACTAATGCAGTCACCACATCTAAGGATTGGTAATTTTTAGGGTTTTTATACTGCTTTTTAAGTAGAACTATAGGCACAATTTTTTTTCATTTTGGATATAGTAAGGGAGGATTATAACCCCTGTAAAGTTTATTTTTACCATCTTTATCTCTCCACTTCCTGTCCCATAGCCAAACCAGGAAGTGAACGGAAATCTCTGCAAATTAAGGGAATTTTTTGGGGACCCCCAGCTCATCAGAACTAGTGTCCCCTCTCTTACTTTTCTGGGGACAGACCAAAGTTTGGGATTTTCTTTTACTTTCAATGATACTGTAATGGTAAAAAGGACAATTAGGGTGAATTTTCCCAACTGGGATACAGACAGCAATAAAAATTTGACAGGTGTTCTAATCCACCTCCCCTCGATCTAAAACTTAAAAAAGGTTTGCATTTAGTTATTTGTTATGTGTTACTCTCGCGCTACCACTCTGTGTGTTGGGTAAAAAATGTATAGCAAGCCTGCCGCCTTCACTTAAATAGCTTATCCTTCTTACCCTATTCATAAATAAATGGTTAGAAAGTAGTGAGGCGCTGACAGTTAACTCAATCTAACCAATATGTGATGTGAACTCTTGTGGTAGGTAAATCTAGTTAATCACTCCTAATAGATAACCATATATATATATATATATATATATATATATATATATATATATATATATATATATATATATATATATATATACACATACATACATACATAAAGTGACTTCAGTGCATAAACCAATTGAACGGTACTGTCTGTAACCTCAAGGCTAAAAGCAATCGCTCTGCAATGCCCTAGTCATCCAGCGATCGCCACACTCTTCACACTGTGTTAAATCAGCAGCAATAGAAAATATGTGTATATACATGCAATATAAATAATCATCCAAAACATGTAATAAAAGTTATCCTAGTGCATTAATAACTTGTGTCTCAAGGCTGGACACCTAACACACAAATCTAAACAACAATATAATGGTGCATGTCCATCAATACAAGTACTTATATAAAAAGTCCTTTTTGTGAGCTAGTGCACAATATCCCTACACCTTAGTGGTGATTATTCATAGAAATAGGTGACAATCTTGCTCCCACATCACCTCTGTGCTCTCTAGCTTCTCACCTCAGGTAAGTATTAAATCAGCATAGCCTATGGTTCCTTGGACGGTGTACTGGCGTGTAGTCACCTCTTGGGGTCCTCTATAGTTGTTTCCGATCTGCTCTCACATATGTTGTGTCTCAGTTTTCTCCCAGGGGGTTCCCTCCAATATCCTTTCAAAGGGGTATATATATATAAAGGAAGAAGAGCGCTCTGGTAGTGTAGTAA
Source organism: Aquarana catesbeiana (assembly GCF_042186555.1). Taxonomy (NCBI): domain Eukaryota; kingdom Metazoa; phylum Chordata; class Amphibia; order Anura; family Ranidae; genus Aquarana; species Aquarana catesbeiana. The sequence continues at coordinate 560,358,940 of NC_133328.1, forward strand.
CTTAGAATGAATTTATTAAAATCAAAACATCATACAGTGCACTCACATTAAAAAGCCGAGTAACGGCGTATATCCACGAGCTCCGAGTTCGTTCCACAATTGCGTCACTTCCGGAATGCCTCCACTCACACCCTACGCGTTACATCACGGTCACGTGACTTCATCAGGGAAATGCATTTCATTATACTTTAAAAAGGAGAAAAACTCCTAGTATACTTTCTTTAATATTTCAAGTTTTATGTAGCAGGGTTTTATGTAAAAACGAACTGGAGAAATGTTACAGATGACAAATGGATTAACGATCAATGTAAATAAAAGTGAGTATGACAAACTGTAATCAGTTATTGACTACATCATAAAGCCTCTACTGGCTAACCACAAATCCATGAGCTGAAAATAATTACAACTTTCCCAGTACCTTAGCTTCAGCAATATATCTTCTACACATTAGCCATCAAATGGCTTGCATGTCTGCAAGGCGACATTGTGTTCCAGCTTGTCCTAAACCAATATCACCAAACCAATATTATCAAAGCTTGATTATACAATACTGCGATACAGAATGCTTATTTTCTCTGCAGAATAGAACTGGTCCAGGTTCTCAATATGTTCAAGAACCTTATTTGCTTCCATTGATAGAACACAACCACAAGGCTCAGTGCTGCAATGCCCTATCTAGGACAGCAGTATGTAACTGGTTAACAGTAATGTAAGCTTTATCACCATTTTTTACATAGATTTGCCTTTGTTTCTAGCTTTGCGTTCTCTGAAAATCCTTACACATATTAGCAGCAATGCCAAGATCTTGTTACTCTTGGAATAATGATCCCCATTCCGTCCTGGGAATTCAAGATCTTCTTTTTGCTGGGAGTCTCTTAAAATATTGTACAACCTGGCCAGTTAATTTATTCTTGTCTTAGCTGCCCTGCACAAGATGCAAAGATGAACAATAATCAGAACAGCAGCGCAAACACTTGTCCTTTCCATAAGTGCCCTAAAGCCCACTGGAAGGCGTAATTGGGAAAACAAAACAAAAAAAAAACCCTGGCAAGATAACAAAAAGCTATGATAACCAAGGGAGATCGAGAGCTCAATGAAAGTCAGTGCAAATTAGCTCAGTACAACAGTAAACAGAAGCCCAAACTCACACATAATAGTCCAATATGACCTCAGTTAACTCAAGGTAAAATTCTAATCTATAAAAAGCAACAACTCAGATTAAAAACCACATACTTCCAACAGACAAGGCTCCCTTTCATTTGATCCCTCATTCTTCTGTAGAGATACAGGACTTAACATAAACAAGGCGATAATAAAATTGATGTTCATTTTCCAGGACGAAATAAGGAATTAAATCTTCAAAACCCTAAGGATGTTGCCAGATGGGGGATTCTGCTACTAGCGGCAAACCACCAGCAGCAAGATCACTAAAGAGGCTGTCTGTCTGTCTGTTGCAAAAGATCTGTAGATCCAGCAAGATGTTGCTCGATCACTAGCCCAATGGCTAATTATTCTCAATGGCTAGAGATGGGAGAGACATCTCATTTCCTCAGATACAAGGGGAGTGATTCCATAGGGACAAACAGGCGGCCTTCAAGCATTTCTGCCACTGGTGATTTTGACATATCGCCAGCAGCCACCTTTTGAATAAAATTGACTAAGCAGTCAAACCCAGTAGGTTAAAAACACTGTGCAGCTCAGAAAAAGGTTTGCTCATTTTAAAATGTTATAACTGTAGGCCATGAGTGGCACCCCCAAAGCTTTCTCCCATTGTAAGTGACCAGTCCTGTCCTGCCTAGAGGCTAGATACTATATGTTGAGCGTTTGCCTTCAGCATCACAGCAGCTAGCACTCCTCATGCAAAACCCATGCATGTGTAGTGCACTGTCCTTCCCCCTGTACCAACAGCTCATGCAAATAGTTTAATTTTTAGCCTTCACATGGTTTTACATTTTTCTGTGCTGTCCATAAACACATATAGTTATAAAATCAACCATGTGATTTGCAAATTCTACATGACTGGAGCAAAAATGAAAACAAAAATAAAAAACGTTAAAACAATGAGTGGGAAAATGTAATTACATATATAACAACTTAAAAATTATAAAATGTTTGCGATTTAAAAAGTTCATATATCTTCTATAACCAGTGCATATAGCCATGAACCAGTTAAAACCTCCTCCAGACCACCACTCTTGTGTGATTCTGTTCACCTTAGACATGAGCCTCCAAGTTATAAGAGCTCTAAATCAAGGGCCACAGAATATTATAAGGAAGAGGTTCCATACTTCCACTCTCAATGGTAACCAAGTGATATTGCTCCTGAGATTATCAGCTTACATCTGTCAGATCAGTTCTATTCCATATCATGTGTCCTTTAAAATAATAATCCAGATCTAGTGCTGTCGATAAATATTTATTAAAAAAAGTAAAAACTCATATACTCACATAAAATGTGTACACAACGGCTTTCATGGAGATCAGGACTAGCACTGAAAAACCATATGAAGAGAACCGCCAGCAAACACGTGTCCACACTGCACTACTCCACTGCTATCTGTATCTGAGAAAGTTCATCCCAGGGGGCATTATGTCTTCTACTTACCCCAGGCTCACTAATTATATACATACATACATACCACACACACATACATACCGTATCTCACAAAAGTGAGTACACCCCTCTCACATTTTTGGAAATATATATCTTTTCATGTGACAACACTGAAGAAATGACACTTTGTTACAATGTAAAGTAGTGAGTGTACAGCTTGTATAACAGTGTAAATTTGCTGTCCCCTCAAAATAACTCCATACACAGCCATTAATGTCTAAACCGCTGGCAACATCAGTGAGTACACCCCAGAAAATGTCCAAATTGGGCCCGATTAGCCATTTTCCCACCCCGGTGTCATGTGACTAGTTAGTGTTACACGGTCTCAGGTGTGAATGGGGAGCAGGTGTTTTAAATTCGGTGTTATCGCTCTCACTCTCTCAAACACCTGCTCCCCATATACACCCGAGACCTTGTAACACTAACGAGTCACATGACATTGGGGAGGGAAAATGGCTAATCAGGCCCAATTTGGACATTTTCACTTAGGGGTGTACTAATTTTTGTTGCCAACAGTTTAGACATTAATGGCTGTGAGTTGTCATTTTGAGGGGACAGCAAATTTACACTGTTAAACAAGCAGAGTAGGAGGAGGAGAGAAGCCAAGTATTTTAGATGTATATGCTACCTTAGACAACCGTTTAATAGCCAAGTGTCCTCAATTGCATGGATACCAAGGCTGTGCAGCAGGTGATTGACTGCAACATGCCATGAATAAATAGATAGGAGGGTGGGAGTGGCTGAGATAAATTCCCTAGAAGGTTAAACACCTGGTGCAGAAGGCCGGCAAAAAAAAAAAAAAACTACTCACTACTTTACATTGTAGCAAAGTGTCATTTCTGCAGTGTTGTCACATGAAAAGATATAATAAAATATTTACAAAAATGTGAGGGGTGTACTCACTTTTGTGAGATACTGTACATACACCTTACATAACCTATTAGGACACTACAGATATCTGTAATATATTTTCTTTAAATGTACTTGAAAAGTTCAAATAATACCGATATACTGCACTACATTTTTACTTTTCTTAAATTTCCTACTTTTAATGTAGTGTTCTTACACCTGTCCTGATCAAGTGTCCCCTTTGCCATTTACTATCTACTCAAAGAGAATACTTGTTTCTTCCTCTACTAAGGGCACCGCCGCTGACCTCATTCTTGTTTTTTCTTAAGACGAAAACGTATCTACCAAGTTATTTGTGCACTTACACTTCAAAATGTTTACATTTCACCTTTTCACTTTTTTTTTAGTGGGAAGAAAAAAAAAAAAAGAAAACTAAACTAACCTGCAGTCTTTTTTTGGCACAAGAATCTTGGCACAGATTCAAGATATTTGATAGAAACTCTGTAACCCCCAGAACAAATTTAAAGTTGAACCCTTAAAAACGGGCTTATATTTTATTTTGTTTTACAAAGGTTATACAATAATAATGCGACATGTAAATGCACATTATATAGTACATGAATTATTAAATACGCAGCATAGAATTTGAGCAAAACTGAGAGATTTATTTATATTCAACATAGTATGATGCAGACCAAAGCCAGCTAGAGGAACCTAGACATAGTTATACAAAAAGGCTTATAATTCACCTTATCCACTAACTCCAAAGCACTGATAACATTTGACCAAAATATCCAGATTTTCACTGAAACTTTGGAAAATGGATACTCTTAAAGCAGAGTTCCACCTGGGGAAAAAAAAATTAAAAGTCAGCAGCTACAAATACTGTAGCTGCTGACTTTCAATAGAAGGACATTTACCTGTCCAGGGAGCCCGTGAGGTCGGCACCCGAGCCGACCCATCCCTCAGCTCCAAGTGCAGGCGTCGGCATCCTTACTAAGGGAAACAGGAAGTGAAGCTTCGCAGCTTCACAGCCTGTTTCCTACTGCACATGCGTGAGTCGCACTGCGAATTCTAAATGGTCCCTGCTGTCTTCCGGGACCTGTGCATCTCCCAGAAGGCAGCGGGGGGGGGGGGGGAGGAAGGGTCGGACATTGGATAATTCTCCGCACAAAGTGTGACAATCTTTTCCCGGAAGTGGCAGCAGATACCTGGATTTGACAGGTATCCGCTCCCCCCTGAAAGGTGCCAAATGTGACACCGGGGGGGGGGGGGAGGCAGATCCAATCCGCAGAAGTTACATTTCTGTGTGGAACTCCGCTTTAAAGCTGGGTACACCCTATTCGTTTCTTCCTATTCAACCCAGCGGAGCCGCTCTACCTCCCAATACGAAGTATGTACAACGATTTCCCCCACTGAGCTGTTGTGTTCTAACAGAGGGACAGACCCCCACCAGAACAGTCCGATCAGAGCTCTCCGCCATTGGCTGAAAGTGCTGATCAGGAGTCGGTCGGCATCAGGTTTTCCAACTTGCTCGTCCAACAGAAAACAGACATACGGCTGGCTTCTGTGGGGACAGACCGATACACACGGGTAGAATGTCAGCCGTTTTTTTTTGAATGGGCAAGTGTCTCCAGACATTCGGATCCGTGTGTACTTAGCTTTACTTTTACTTATTCTTACTAGCCCGATACATATCTGTAGGCGATTCAACCAGCCAATACCAAACATTTTGGGTGGGCTTAGCCTTAAAACTCATTGTGCATTTGGTAGAAATACTATCCACTGTACTAATTCCATTAATCATATTTAATATATTCATTTTCATCAAGACCTTTTAAGACCTAGCTTCAGTACCAAGAGTCTTGTATCTCGTGTTTTAAAACAGGATCCTCCAATTATAAGATTAAGATGGCAATTTAGAATGTGCAGACACAATGGTTCCCACTTGCACTTTAATTTGATGTGTCATTTTATAAAAATGCCCTCTTCTTTATGCAGGATAAGTAATGTTCTCAGAATTTCACATTCATTCTTTTAATAAAAAGGATTTCATGCATTACACTCTCCGCATGAACTGTAGTTTAAAATGTTCATTTATAATAATCCTGTTTAATTTATTATTCATATGGCGCAAGACCTCTGGTAATATAAGCCATACTATAACAAAGCTTTTGGGAAGATTGGTTTTAAAATTCTGTTGAAATTTTTTTTTTCCCCCTTCTAGAACTGCAAAGGGATTTGTCCCTGGAAACTTTTCTCCGTGGAAAGTATATTGGGGTCACCTCTATTGCAATATCTATGGCCTGCAATTATTAGGCTACTTGTATACAGCAGTCGAAGGACCTGGCAACTCGAAAGGTTAAAAGCAAATCTTCTTTATTGAAAACACTGTTGGGGTAAAATTCCAGGAACAAAACAGTTGACGTGTTTTCAGCCTATGCAAGCCTAAGGCTTCATGTACACTAGCAGCTCCTAAACTCAAATCCATAAAAGTGTATGTGTCCATGTACACATTGGCTTTTAGGATCAACCTCCCTCCCCTGAATGTGGAAGAATCGTGTTCAGCAGAGAAACGTTTTGGCCACAGGCCACATTTTGAATTCTCCCACGGCTGGCGGTTACAATAGGCTGTTTGTACATGAAGCCTTAGTCATAGTTCTGGTTTAAAAGCGCAAATTAACAAAACTGGTCCAGACCAGTGATGAGCTCAGGTGTGTTTTGACATGTGTCCAAACCTTCCTAAGCTACCCAAGAAGCTGTGAAATCAGACAGCCAAATCATAGGCAGCAGAGGCATTCCCCACCCCAAAGCTGCAGGTATACACGCCCCTTACTTGCATTCAGCTGTGGGGCATGGAATGTCTCTGGCCATTATTGGCTCTTCACTTAGCTATCTTCCTGGTGGTATAGCTCAGGCAGATTTGGATTAGTATCTGAACAGGCCTGAGCTCACCCATAATTCAGGGTTTCTGGCACTTCACCTCACTTACACACAGGGAAGCAAAGAAGGGAAATTTGAGAGCACAGTCACGTGAAGAGGCTCAAGAGCCACCGAAAAGCACCATAACAATTGCTATAAAAAAAACTTATAGGAATTGCTTAACACCAATCCTTCTACTCCTTATCATGGCACCCTTGGTTGATTGGCAACAAAGAATCATTCTCCTTAGTCTTCCCGATTTGTGCCTCCTACCCACTCCAATTACTGATCCAGGATTGTGGAATGTCCCTGCAACAAGTACCCCTTATATTAAAAGGGTAGTATCAGCAATGTACTTGTTGATTTTAATTCTTGTTGCTATTCAATTAGGTATTTATTTTTTTTTAATTCCAGGTATGGAATGGCATATTAGCTTGGACCAATGTAACTATGTACATGCCATACCTGTGGAATCCCTGTAGAAGCTGGACCTAAACTAGAAACAGCTATTCCAGTGACCTCTACTTGCTTTTGATTCTCAGGATGAGCGGCTGCTCTGCTACTTTCTGGACACAGGAGATCGGCCATTTGACATTCAGAGATGACTTTGCATTTTCTAAGTCACTCTTTCATTGGACAAGATGTAAATCATGGCATCACTGCCCCACTTCTCCACCCTGTCCAATGAGAAAATGCTTTGCATTTCCAGGGAAGGTGCAAACCTCTGAATAGCACCCATGCTGAGCTGCTAACCTCCTGTGTTAAAAATGCAGTAGGGCAGTCACTCATCGCAGGACCTGGAAACAAGTCAAGATTACTACAGTTGCAGGGTCTACTTCAGTTCCAGTTTCTAGAGCAGTGGTCCCCAAACTGTGGCCCGAGGGCCAGATGAGACCCTTTGTTAGCCTTTATCCGGCCCTTGGGGCACTATTCCTCAAACTGACACTATTCCTCCCACTGACACCAATGTAGGGCACTATTTCTCCCACTGACACCAATGATGGGGCACTATTCCTCATGCTACTGACTACCAACCCTGAGTAGGGCTGGGGAAAAAAATCAATTTAAATCTTGAATCGAGTTGAGAGGTCAAATCGATTCAAAATTTAAGCAAATGGATTTTTTTAGATTTTTTTTTCCACCGCGCTGGTCCTGAGGAGCTGCGGGCAGGAGTTTGTAGGTGAGGCCGCGGCTTCGGCCTAGCCCGCAAGGCTGGACACCGCGGACTAGGCCGAAGCCGCGGCCTCGCCTACAAATTCCTGCCCGCAGCTCCTCAGGACCGGCGCGGTGAAAAAAAAAAAAAAAAAAAAAAAACTCAATTTGAATCGTGAATCGAGTTTTTTTTTTTTTTTAAATCTCCCAGCCCTAACCCTGAGTCCATGTTTATTCTCACCATTGCTGGGCCCAGGACATTTTCTACTCCCACTGGACATAATCCAACCCTAAAGTCTGAAGAACATTAAACTAGCCCTTTGTTTAAAAAAGTTTGGAGACCCCTGTTCTAGCGGGATCCCACAGTTATGGTATAAACATTGTAACATTGGTTAAACTTGGACCACTATGTAACACTCAGACCTGGAATTCTTTAAACAGAAATAGTGAAAGCACAAGGGGATAAGAGAGTTTTTTTAAGTTTTTTTAATTTTTTTTGTACGAAGAAGAAACCCACAAAATGTAACTTAATTATATATTAGATCAAACTTTTGGGTTATTTGTTTAAAGGGTTGGGTTAAGTGGAATTGAATTATCAGGGGAAGAGGGATACAGGAAATGAGAGTGGAACAGCAGGGTAGGTGTTCTGTGAAAAAAAAAAAAAAATAGAAGAAGAAACTTACAGCAATATGGAGGCTGCCATTACTGGCCTTTCCTTCTGAAAATGCTAGTTGCCCGGATGTCACGACAATGCTTTAAATTTAAAAAGTATAGCTATAAGAATGTCAGTCTTTTCTCTGGCAAACATTTGCCGCATGTTTGTTCAGGGTATATAACTGAAAGATTAAAAGTCCAAATCTGGATGTTTTACAACAAAAAAGCAGCTTCTGGCTACAATACTCACTTCATCTCCAGTGATGTCCCCTGCAGTAATTCCTTTCCATTCAGTTATTCAACCAGGAAGACTTAGAACGTTCTGCAAGTACAGGGTGTCAAGGATACACCCCCCCCCCCCAAATGGGTGTCACTACAGCCCCCTGCATGCATAATGGGCACCATTATGTCAGGGGTAAAAAAAACTGGAGAAAAAGAGGGGGAGTGTGGGACTTTATATGAGGCACAAATACGTGCCTCCATCCCTATATTGGATGCATGGAGAAGGAGGTGGGACTTTAAAATGAGGCGGTTGAAATGCGGAGGTGATGGTATAAATATAAAGTTTTATTTGTATCAAAATATTTAATTTCATATATTACATATATGCACAAGATATGGACATGGTAATACAAAGGTATACAACACATAAATAAATAAAAATACATTCAAGGGAATCAAGTAGATGGTATGTGACAGCAAAACGGCCTAAACAAGCCAAACACAGCATGCCCGGCACCTATGTAGACAATCACATAATAGGAATCTAAGATAGCTGGGTTCATATTGGTAACATCATAGGCCATAGTATGTGTGTCTGTAGCATCATGTAGCTCTACGCGTTTTGTGGATACGTTTCCACTCATCAGGAGCGGAATGCGACAGATTCCTGTAAATATGATAAATAGGGTAAATCACACTCTGTTTGAGAAATATTACATTTAAAATTAAAAGATTTAACCCAGTGCACTTACCAACCCCTGGTAGTAAGTGCAGTGAGGGGCGAGCGAGACACGGCGAATCGGGAGCATAAACCACATCACGGGAGCTGAGGCGGCGTAGGAATACACAACCAGCTTGGGGAGATGTTGGGGTGCTTGTGAGGGTCTCTATGTGCAAAGGTGCTGGCATGTGATTCTGCAATTGAGGATATCTGGGAACAATGTATCATGTGACAAGCCTCAAGACAAAAAAAAAAAAAGGTACTTGAAAAAAGGTAACAAAATACAGCTTAGGGGGAAGGGGAGAGACCCACGGGAGTGAGCACCATGCTGTAGCAGGAAGAGGGTGCCAAGTGGGCTTTACGCTAGAGCAGGGTTTTCATTACTTTTTTTTTTTTTTTTTTTTTTTTAAGTCAAGACACCTTTAAAAATTATGGACCGTCCTATTCTAAAATGTAAAAAACAAATAGTTTTACAAAATGCAGCAAACATCCACACATAGGACACCCAATGTTAGAGAAGATTTAATCCTCCAAAGCAAATACACTTTTACACACTGTTACTGACTAGTATTCCAATGTACCCCCCCCCCCCCCAAATTTCTCTCCATCAGCTAATGTGACCCCAGTGCTGAGGGAAATAGGCAGAGGAGGGTGAAACAAGGATGCTGTGGAGGCGACAGACATCCTCCTTGTCAACAGATGACATCATTGGTTGGTAGGATGCCAGTGTTTTGAACAGTGGTCTCCAAACTGCGGCCCGGGGGGCCAGATGTGGCCCTTTGCTTGCTTTCATCCAGCCATTGGAGCACTTTCATCCACTGACACCAATGGGCATAATTCCCCCCACTGACACTAATGACCAGGCACAATACCTCCCACTGACACCAACAATGGGGCATAATTCCCCCCACTGACACCAACGAAGGGGCAGAATTCTTCCCAATTATACCAACGATGGGGCACAATTCCTCCCACTTACACCAATAATGGGTTGCAATTACTCTCACTCTCTACTGATGTTGAGACCTTTATTACTCCCATTGGCCACAGTCAGGCCCTCCTAAAGTCTTTAGTACAGTAAACTGGCCCTATGTTTAGAAAGTTTGGAGACTCCGGGTCTAGAAACTCGTAATGGTGCAGAATGAAAACCTGTGGCTTTGTGTAACTAAAAGGCAGGCTTCATCCACCTGCTGGCTTGAATACAATTTTTGAACAATTGTTAGGCATTTTGCCAAGGTACCCCTGATGAATCCTCAAGGCACCCCAGGGTGCCTAGGAACCCTGGTTGAAAAAGGTTGAGCTAGAGACACAAAAGCAATTTGCATTTACGTAAAAAGTTAAGCAGTAGCAGTTATATTATTTCTCTTATGACAGTTGAACTTTAAAGAGGTCCTCCCAGCATTTTCCATTACATGGGTTTGGCAAAGGATCTCAAAGTTTTGGATGAGTACCTTTGCCTGACTCATAGAAGCAGGATGATTTCTGACTGCAAAACACACCATCTGCTTGGTACCCCTTTGCTAGGAGAGACTTAAGAATATCTGCAGAGAATTAAGCAATCCATAAAATAAGGCATTCAGAATTCATGTACTGCAAGCTCTGCGAGTGAAGACAAAAGCTGCTTTTAGGATAATCTTCCAAGGTTCGGCATATTTTGAATTGAGCACATCTGCAACCTTTGTTATTCTTCCCCAGGTGTAGGTTTGCTTTAAAAAGAAATTAGATAGGAGAGAAGGCTCTGCAGAACAGGTGTCTAGCAAATAAATGAGTTTCAGGTCACTGACGTCATAGCGTTGCCCTACTCAGTTACTCTGCTGGAGCCTGTTGCTATATTCTTAACTGTGCCTAAATAATTCATGAGGGCACAGTGTTTAGTGAGCAGCCCAAGCAGCAGGCAATGGGCCAAAGCCAAGGTCGCTATGGAGATTTATGTGCACCTTGAGACTTCATCCCCCTGACTTGGATAAACAAAATGCAACGACGGTATCTAGGAGGACATAAAAATAGATGTGCCCAAGCACGAGCCTTAAAAGTTAATCAAGACATTGACAAATATCAAACTCAAGCCGTGTAAGGAAAATAAATTTGAACAAGGCTATATCAGTAGAACAGTACACGGGAATAACACGCCATATATAAACAGCCCAGGGGGCGATTACTGATTTTGCACTTCTCATACCACAGTGGACCTCACTAAAGGAAAATATCTGACTTGTTAGCAAACATGCAATCAGGCACCAACTGCCATTTTCTAGATAAAAATGTGTTTATTTAAACTCGAGAACATAAAATGTACTATATTAAGGCTGGGTTCACACATGTGCGGTGCGAACTGAAGCTTCGTTTTCACAGCCAATTAACAAAGTAGTTGTTCAGCGTTTCACGTCAGTTTTTGAGCAGTATCAGGTCAGGATTTTATCCTGTTCACAACGGAAAGCATCTACAAATCAGATGCGTTCCCATAGAAGATAATGCGCTTGCAATTCGCACCGCAATGCCCAGAAAACACACACTTTTTTGGGTAATGCGGAGTGAGAATGCAACGCACATATGTGAACCAGCCTCATTCAAATGAACGTACTTTAAAATGTTATGCAAATTGGATGTGGTGTAAGCTGCATAGGTGTGAACCCAGCCTGAAGATTAGCTGTCCTTCGGTGTGGTAGCTGAAATACGTTTCTGCTTTTATTTAATTTTTTCTTTATTTATACCTGCCAATCGCACGCCAGCAACGCACCTCCTGTCCTAAGATGACAACACTCACTTATTGTACTGTACTTATGGATAAGCAACGTTATGACTCTAGAAGAGAAGTGTATTAGGACAACACAACACCTACCCCTCTACATCACATGGAGGATTTTCTATAGTCCCAGAAGGTTATGAGCAGGGCTGGTAACACTCCTTGAGATTTCAGTGCAGCAGAGCTATTTGTAAAGCTAACCTGGCAACATGAATAAAAGTAAGACACCCACAACAGCCAACAGGTACCTCTTATTTCGGTCTGTGGAACGCACGCTGTCCCAGACTCACAGATGTTTTTATGGTTTACTGTCCCTAGCACTAGTATAGTGCATGTTTTTATAAGAGAATCGGCTTGATTGATAGCGTAAATCTGAGAAATTCGTTTTATTCAATGCGTCAATCTTTTCCATCCATCCATATGTGAAAAACACATCTTATGATCGAACACGCTGCGGAGGAGGCTATCCCATTTGACATCTATACCAGAGGATACTTTGCTTACATGAGATCTACCCCAGCAGGGGTACTGCTTTCCGGTCAGTGTGGAACAGAGAGGGGAGCACGAGTGGAATTCACAATTTTTTGCACAGAAGTGGTTATTGATTTTTTGCACAAGTCACTTTGGAAAATCACAACATAAGGACAATATATATATATTTTTTGTCAGTCTCTGCTACGGTCATTTGGACTATTATTTTGCACTAGCACTTTATATATGTTTTTTACTTTATGAATTATTTGTTGGAATCAATTGATGGTCGCCTTTGAATTTTATGCACATATTAGCATATTGTATTTTTAATAGCACGGTTTATGAACTACACTTGATGAAATCTGATGAAGGTATATGCTAATAAGCAATCAGGATTCTGATTTGACACCATTAGGGCCATACACACATCTTAGAGATTGGCAATGCCATTTACCCTCCCCTATTTCTATTTTTCATATATGGATAGTGTCATACTTGGGTAGCAATGTCAGCCAGCATCCCTGGCTCATTTGTTTAAATTTAGCCGTTGACCGCGGGATCTTCTGGCCAGCAGCTAGAGGATGTGTCATTGGTTGCCGGCATCCTAGCAACCCATAAGCCCCAAGCAGGAAGCTGTCACATTCACAATTCTTTTTGCATTTCTTGCATCCATAGTGACATTCCTAAAGTGGTGCAATCAAGAACTACCCGAATCTGCCACACATGTTGCAATCAAAATGGTCATAAGGCTTTCATGAATTAGGTGCAGGCCATTTTAAAAGCGACCAGACAGCCGAGAAAAGTGTTGCTTTATTAAACTCCCCCCTATATGCTATTCATTATTTACCCTCCAGACTATAAACCAGGCATTCTCAACCAGTGGTCTGCAGGCCAAAAGTTGCCCATGGAGCAGTCTGTGTCCTGTGACCTCAAACCTATGGCAACCCGCGCAACCTCCTTCGGGTGTACGCCGCTCTACTGAACGATTGCTGATCCTCCATAATTCCTGAGATCAAGAGTGGGATTAACGATTTCTGAACCATTTCATTATGGCCCAAGACCAGTTACTAAATCACTTATCTGGCCCGCGCTCTTCAAAAGGTTGAACACCCCTGTTATAAACCCTTTACCCTGCTTGATGTGTTAAATATCAGTATAGTTAACCAGAATCTCTTGAAGCAATCTCTGCTTAGCAGCCATCACCCCACAATACAGACTTCTGACCAAACACATTCTCCAGAAGGCAGTCTATTATACAGAAACATGAGAAGACTAAGTATTAGATATTGATTCATTACCCTGCGCTGTATATGTTGTGGGACGATACATGATTATATTCCTGCACACAAGGAATATGAATTGATTTCTTTTGACCGTATTACTGTATTTTCTTAAAGGACAGCGACGAAATGTGAAAGGTTAAACAACTGATAGGAAGACTAATTTACAGACTACTTAATGTCAAGTATAATAGGTCTTTTTCGCAGACAAGAAGAAAGAGCAGGAAAAGAAGAGAAGGACTAGCTGTATTAAATAATGTTATAGTCGGAGCCACAGGGGATTCAAATGACAAACTGTTCTACTGGAATGCAGGACATTGTTTAAAAATGAGTAACTTCTGAATCAGTTAAAACAATTGAGTAAAAAAATTTTACTTTCTCCAGTAAAATTGTATTTTTAAGTGTTAAAGGGATTGTAAAGTCAGAAGTTTTTTTTTTTTTTTATCTAAATGCATTAAGATAAAAAGCCTTCTGTGTGCAGCTCCCCCCTCATACTTACCTGAGATCCCTCTCTGTCCAGCGATGTCCACGAGTGTCTCCCTCCCCGTGACTCGGCTCAAGTGCCCCCATAGCAGGCTGCTTGCTGTAGAGGCACTGAACAGGAAGGAAGGGACAGGATCACAGAAGGGGGACCCGAGAAGAGGAGGATCCAGGCTGCTATGTGCAAATCCATTGCAACATAGCAGGTAAGTATAACACGTTTATTATTTTTATAGGAAAAAAAAAATAGATTTTACAAGCACTTTAACCACTTGCCGACCGGCTCACGCCGATACACGTCAGAAATGTGGCACGTTCCCGCAAAACAACGTATGGGTACATTGTCCCTTTTGAGAACCGCTGGAGGTGGGGGATCCGATGCGCATGGCCGGCGGGCGTGATTGCTATCGGCCACGAGAGCCAGAATGGGGATGTGTGTGTGTAAACACACAAATTCCTATTCTGTCAGGGGAGAGGAGACAGATCATCTGTTCATAGTAAGTAGTAACAGCGATATGTCTCTTCCCCCAGTCAGTAACACTAACTAGGGAACACATTTAACCCCTTGATCGCCCCATAGCGTCAACCCCTTCCCTACCAGTGACATTTACACAGTATTCATTCCCCAGTATACGAATGTCAGTGGTCCCAAAAATGTGTCAAAAGTGTCCGATCTGTCCACCGCAATGTCACAGTGCCGCTTAAATAAATAAAAAAAAAAATTTAAAAAAGGAGGTCATTACTAGTACAATTAAAAAAAAAAAAAAAAAAAAAAAAAGCGCTATAAAAATACCATAAATCTTTCACCATAGTTTGTAGACGCTATAACGTTTGCGCAAACCAATCAATATACGCTTATTGTGATTTTATTTACCAAAAATTTTTGTACAAGAATATATATTGGCCTAAACTGATGAAGAAATTAGTTTTTTAAAAAAATTTTTTGGGGATATTTTTTATAGCAAAAAGTAAAAAAAAATATTTTTTTTCTCAAAATCGCTCTTTTTTTGTTTATAGCGCACAAAATAAAAAAACGCAGAGGTGATCAAATACCACCAAAAGAAAGCTCTATTTGTGGGGGAAAAAAAGGATGTCAGCTTTGTTTGGATACAGCATCACATAATCGAGCAATTGTCAGTTAAAGTGACACAGTGCCGTATCGCAAAAATTGGCCTGGTCATTAAGCAGAAAAATCTTCCGGTCTGTAAGTGGTTAAAGTGGTTCTAAAGACTGAACATTTTTTACTTGCATGCATTCTGTGTACATACGAGGGGTGTTCAAAAAGTTTCCACACTTCTTTATATTAGAGTTAAAAAAAAAAAAGTGTGGAAACGTTTTAAAGATATATATATCTATATATATATATATATATATATATATATATATATATATATAGATATATATATACACACACACACATATACACATATACACAGTTGTGCTCATAAGTTTACATACCCTGGCAGAATTTTTGATTTCTTGGCCATTTTTCAGAGAATATGAAGCTTTTCCTTCACTCGTGGTTAGCGTTTGGCTGAAGCCATTTATTATTAAATTAGCTGTGTTTACTCTCGTTAAACCATAATGGCAACAGAAATTACCCAAATGACCTGATCAAACCCCAGTTCTTAATACCATGTATTGCCTCCTTTAACCACTTGCCTACAGGGCACTTATACCCCCTTCCTGCCCAGGCCATTTTTCAGCTTTCAGCGCTGTCGCACTTTGAATGACAATTGTGCGGTCATGCTACACTGTACCTGGATGAAATTTTTATAATTTTCTTCACACAAATACAGCTTTCTTTTGGTGGTATTTAATTACTGCTGTTTTTTTTTTTTTTTTTTTTTTACTAAAAAAAAAAAATATTTTCCTGACAGGCTCCATGGCAGCATATGTTAGCCCTGCCTCCATTACTACCCTATAGGACACCTCTCCCATAAATCTTTGCACTCGGCTACCAGCCATGTTCCTTTTTTTTCCTCCTCCGTAAGACAAAGTCATTGGTTCTCCTACCTGAAGAGGACTCCCCTACGATCAGGATCGGCCGAACAACATGGTGTCTTATCCCTCCGATAAGCCTTGACTGTTAAGCAGGGTAGGGAGTATATATGCAGAGTAGCGCTGAAGAGCTGGAAGCCTATCTGTCATCAGGCAAGCATGCACAGGCCCGTTTGCCTAGCTGTGAACAGGCAGCCATTATCTGCCATAAGTCCGGTGTGTATATGGGAATCTTTCGGCTGGTCGTTCGTAGGTGGAAGGGTAAGATGGACGTCGCCTTCCATGGCAGTAGTGTTTTTGTTGTATTTGTTACCTGATCCTGTGTCTGTTTTTTTCTCTTTCTGCCGACCAGTGTCCCTATGCATGGCGGCTGTTTTTTTGTTTGCGCTCCAGCCACCGCTCTCTCTCTTCCGGGTCCCAGCGTGCGCTTTGTGCACTGCCAAGATGTCACGCGGCGCCACTTTTAAAATCTGGGAAAGCCTGTAGAGCCTTGGGAAGGATCGTGGGCTCTTGCGGCAACTTCCCCAGGCATCTGCTTCAGCTACCCCAGGTAGGTCCATGTCCTTTAAGGGATTGTTTAAACCCTATCTGTGACTGATCTTTTATTTCCCACCTGCAGTGTTCTACCTGGATCATCATGGATCCTTCACTGCCTCCTGGTGGCCAGACATCTCGCAGCAGGTATGAATATGGGACTATTCCAGTGTTCTGCCTGCTGAGGGGGAGGAGAGTGAGTTCAGGGTGTTAGCTTTAATATATTGTCTTTTACCCTTATCTTTTCTTCCCAACAGCCCTTCCAGGTCTGATCCACAGCGCAGTTCCCGCAGGAGTGGGTCTTCTAAATCACAGCTCTTCCTCTGGTTCCAGGCACCACGGATCTTCTTCAAAGTCCAGACACCACAGTAGAAATCCTCCCTCATCTCACCCCAGCAAGGGGGCGGAGAAGTCATGTTGGGGATGTAGGGCCCCGATCCCTGCCAGCAAGTCTCTCTGTGACCGCTGTTGGAATGTCCAAGTACGTCCCATGCACAGATTCCTGGCTGATGTTCCTCCACTATTTTTTGATAACATACTACATTCATCTTGCCAACAATTTTGACCAAATTTTCTGTGCCTTTGTAGCTCACACATCCACAAAACATCAGCGATCCACCTCAGTGTTTCACAGTAGGAATAGTGTACCTTTCATCATAGGCCTTGTCGCCTCCCCTTCAAACGTAGCATTTATGGTTGTGGCCAAAAAGCTCAATTTTTGTCTCATCACTCCAAGTGACTTTGTGTCAGAAGGTTTGAGGCATGACTCTGTGC
Source organism: Aquarana catesbeiana (assembly GCF_042186555.1). Lineage (NCBI taxonomy): Eukaryota > Metazoa > Chordata > Amphibia > Anura > Ranidae > Aquarana > Aquarana catesbeiana. The sequence goes on from NC_133328.1 coordinate 560,376,360, forward strand.
TGTTTGGTGTATTGTAAGCGGCATTTGCGTAGTAATGGCTTTCTTCTGGCGACTCGACCATGCAGCCCATCTTTCTTCAAGTGCCTCCTTATTGTGCATCTTGAAACAACCACACCACGTTTTCAGAGAGTCCTGTATTTCACCTGAAGTTATTTGTGGGTTTTTCTTTGCATCCCAAACAATTTTCCTGGCAGTTGTGGCTGAAATTTTAGTTGGTCTACCTGACCGTGGTTTGGTTTCAATAGAATCCCTCATTTTCCACTCCTTGATTAGAGTTTGAACACTGCTGATTGGCATTCTCAATTCCTTGGATATCTTGTTATATCCCTTTCCTGTTTTATACAGTTCAACTACCTTTTCCCACAGATCCTTTGACAATTCTGTTGGTTGCCCCATGACTCAAAATCCAGAAACATCAGTGCATCACTGGAAGAAAGATGCAAGGGTCTGTCAGGAGGCCATAAACTCATTGACCTTTTATACACACACACACTAATTACAAGCAAACAGATCACAGGTGAGGATGGCTGCCTTTAACCAGTTCCGGACCAGCCGCCGCAGTTGTACTGTGGCAGGTTGGCTTGGCTGGGCGAATCAACGTTACCTTACATAGGGCACGCACGTGCCCCCTAGGCGGCCGTGACGATCGGATTCGCTTCAGAACTGATCAGTCTTCAGGCCCAGGCCAAAGATTTCTGACCGGTTCTGGCAAATGAAATCCTTTTACACTTACACAGGCAGGGGAAGTGATGACATCTCCCCTCGTGGAACTCTTTTCGTTCCAGAGAGAGGAGAGAAGACATCTCAGAGAAAAGTTGCACTAACACTACACTGACACAGTTCACATAGACACACTTGTCACCCACTGATCGCCCCCCCAGTTATCCTCTTCACTCCCTGTGACCCCATTTTGGAAAGTAGACACCCCAAGCTATTTGCCGAGAGGCATGTTGAGTATTTTGCAGATCTCGCTTTTTGTCACAAAGTTTTGAAAATTGAAAAAAGAAAAAACAAAAATACATTTTTCTTTTCTTTCTTCATTTTCAAAAACAAATGAGAGCTGCAAAAATACTCACCATGCCTCTTAGCAAATAACTTGGGGTGTCTACTTTCAAAAATTGGGTAATTTGGGGGGGGTTTGTGCTATCTGGACATTTCAGGGCCTCCGTAAGTGTCATCGGTAGTGAGGAGTGAAATCACCATTTTACGCCCATAGAAAGCCTGAAGGCGGCGATTGGCTTTCGGGGAGCTGTACACTGCTAGGCTCCACCTTAAAAAAATTATTAAAAGCCAGCAGCTACAAATATTGCAGCTGCTGACTTTTAAAAAATGGACACTTACCTGTCCAGGATCCAGCGATGTCGGCATCCTCGGTTAGGGAATCAGGAAGTGAAGCGTTGCGACTTCACTGCACGGTTCCCTACTGCGCGTCCTCACTGGTCCCCATTGTGTTCTGGGAACTGTGTGTTTCCCAGAACACAACTGGGGGAGGGGGGGGACGGCTATATATGCCCAGAAGTGGGTGCAGATATCTGCACCCCCCTCCCCCCTGAAAGGTGCCAATTGTGGCACTGGAGGGGGGGAGGAATCCGATGAGCGGAAGTTCCACTTTAGGGTGGAGCTCCGCTTTAAATGATTTTAGCAAATGGCTGCAATATGACAAAGAGTGAAAAAATTTAAGGGGTCTGAATACTTTCCATCCCCATTGTGTGTGTGTGTATATAATATATATATATATATATATATATATATATATATATATATATATACACACACACATACATACACACACACACATACATATACATACATACATACATACACACATACACATATATATATATATATATATATATATATATACATACACACACACACACACACATATATATATATATATACACACACACACATATATATACACACACACATACACACACAATATTGTCAAAAGTATTGGGACGTCTGCCTTTACACGCACATGACCTTTAATGGCATCCCAGTCTTAGTCTGTAAGGTTCAATATTGAGTTGGCCCACCCTTTGCAGCTATAACAGCTTCAACTCTTCTGGGAAGGCTGTCCACAAGGTTTAGGAGTGTGTCTATGGGAATGTTTAACCTTTTAACCAAGAGAACATCAAAGGTGGCAATTGACATGCGTGTAAAATTTAAATATTTCTCTGGGTGATAACGCAGCTGAACATACATATTAGAAAAGTATGGACATGTGTTGAGCCATCAATGGATGTGTCCAGTAGCGACGAACTCTGGTCCTCTCACGCAATTTTCTACATCTTTGGAGCCTCAGCAAAAGCAACATCAGGAGCATTTCCCCACACATTATCATCATGGAATCCATATTATCAAACCAACCAAAAAATAAAAGCTAGCTACAAGCACACTGCTTTCTCATCTGCTACTCACACTGTTCTCTCACAGAATGACTGAAATAATAAATACTTGTTTTTAGTGCTTTCTAATAATTTGGGAGGGTCTCCTGAGGTTATCTTTAGTAAACGCTCCTAAACGCAAACGCGGCTAAACGCGACTTGTAAATGCCGCTAAACACACATTTTTAAACATGGATTACTAGCTGTGATGTTCCAGCATTCAGGAGAGGTTGAGAAATGTCCCGTGTATAAATGATCAAATACATTTATCTAAGGGTCCTTTGTATAAAGATACAGCAGATGGACCCTGGGGAAATAAAAGCCTGTACTTCTAGAGGGATCTGCCTGAGAAAACTCACCTTCCTCATAACAAGATCATCATGGCCAATAGGTACATTTATTTTATAGACACAATCATAGCATTGTTTGTATACAGCTCAATAAATCCAAGATCAATGACAAAGGCCCCATGTTTTCTATTATCCCGTTTTGTTTCTTAAAAAGGGACTCATCCATTTTGTTCACATAAACAGTTTTAGAAGTGCTAGACATCACTTTGCAGACCAGATAAGCCCGTGGCTGACATAACAGGCTATGAAATGTATTGATCTATAGTACCTTTGCCGTAAATCTAGAATTTATCTGCCATCGTAAATCCTGCATGATTAGCTGTACCGTTACTAAGTGAAAAGCCAAACTTCTCAACAAAGAACTTTATGAAATAATTTTTTGGGGGAAATTCTACTGTTCTTGTGCAATTACAAAAATAATGTGCCTTCACTTCCAAGTAACCTGAAAGGCCAGAACATGTTAATGCACAAAATTAGGTATCAACCTCTTCCCGACCAACCGCCGCAGTTATACGGCGGCAGGTTGGCTCCCCAGCGCGAGCCGTCATAGCTATACGTTGGCTCGCGGGGTCGGGATAGTGCGCGCGCCCGCTGCACAGCGGGGGTGTCGGTGCTCATGGCTGATGGTCGCGATGACCGCTGGCCACGAGCGATCGTGAGCAGAAGAGACAGAACAGGGACGAGTGTAAACACACACTTCCCTGTTCTGACAGAAGTGACAGATTGTGTGTTCCTATTAGCTAGGAACCACGATCCGTCACTTCCTCCAGTCAGTCCCCTCCCCCTTCAGTTAGAATCACCTCCCAGAGAACACAGTTAACCCCTCGAGCGCCCCCTAGTGTTAACCCCTTCACTGCCAGTGACATTTTTACAGTAATCAATGCAATTTTATAGCATCGATCACTGTATTAATGCCAATGGTCCCAAAAATGGTGTCAAAATTGTCCGATGTGTCACAGTCACAATAAAAAAAAAAAAAAAATAATAAAAATGCTATAAATCTATCCCCTAAAAATAGAGGCGATCAAATACCACCAAAAAGAAAGCTCTATTTGTGGGGAAAAAAGGATGTCAATTTTGTTTGGGTGCAACGTCGCACGTCGGCGCAATTGTCGGTTAAAGCGAAGCAGTGCAGTATCACAAAAAGTGCTCTGGTCAGGAAGGGGGTAAATTCTTTTCTTCTATTGTTTCTTAGGGTTATGTGCATTATGGCAAGAGCCAGACCTCATGCAGCAGATTTTAGTCATGCCTTGAGAAATCATTAAGGCTGGGTTCACATCATTGCCGCATCCGTCGCACAGCAGGGGTCCAGTGCGTGCTGGTTCACCATTTCAGGTCCAATTTCACCCAGAATTTTGGGCTGATTTCGGACCTAAAACAGACCAAAAAAGCACACTTTTTCGCGCAAAACGCACCGGACCTACTGCGGAGATATGTGAACCGACTCCATAAAGAGCCAGTCACTATGCGAATTATATGCCCCCCCCCCCATCCAGTTCGCATTGGTGTGAACACAGCCTAAAGGGCTGTTTCTGCTTTTCCCAGTGTTTTTTAAAAAAACTTAAAACAGCACAAAAAAAGCATTTTTTTTTTTTTTACAAAGACACAGAAAGGTTCATAAAGACATGGATGAGAGAGTTTGGGGTGGAGAACTTGACTGGCCTCAACCTGATAGAACACCTTTGGGATGAATTCGAGCGGAGACTGCAAGCCAGGCCTTCTCATCCACATCAGTGCCTGCCCTTATGAATGCGCTTCTAGAGGAATGGTCAAACATTCCCATAGACACACTCCTAAACCTTGTGGACAGCCTTCACAGAAGAGTTGAAGTGGTTAAAGCTGCAAAGGGTGGGCCAGCTCAATATTAAACCCTACGAACTAAGACTGAGATGCCTTTAAAGTCACATACAAGGGGGCCAATTTTGCCCCCTCGTATGCGAACTTAGCCATGGGGTTCTGGGAAAATCAGTACATCCATCATAATAACCCTTTTTTAGCCAACATCATCTTTTTCGGCAGATATATTGACGATATCATAATTATCTGAGATGGTCCCTTAGATCTCATTCAAGCATTCACCACACATTGCAATAACAACAAGTATGGACTATCCTTCACATACAACAGTAACCAGACCTCTCTAGCCTTTCTTGATTTAGAACTGAGACATGACAATCATGAGATATACGCCAAGAATTATACCAAGCCCACTTGTGGCAATTCATATCTCCACTTTAAGAGTTGTCATTATCCCCCATGGATAAAAAATATCCCTATAGGTCAATTTTGTCGACTGAGACAAAATTGTACCAGAAAAGCCGACTATATAGAATCTAGTGTTCACCTCAAAAACAAATTCTTTGAGAAAGGATATCCGGAAGATTTAGTCGAGACAGCTTACAAATTATATCTTCATGAAAAACCTCCATGGAGCAACATTTCCTGTACTAATTGCCCCATCCGTTTCATTACAACTTTCCACTCTCAACACAACAGGATGGAGAAGATACTTCGGAAACATTGGGATATTCTCCAACAAGACCCCCATCTCAGATCCATTCTCCCTACACATCCACAGGTCACCTATCGAAGGGCTCCCAATCTCAAAAACAAAATTGCTCCCAGTAAACTCAAAATCACTTCAGCCTTTCCGCCCATCACTCCACTCATCCCTCTAGTAGGGATGTTTCAATGTTGGAAAAAATTATGCAAGACCTGCCACTTTGTCCAACATGGCCAAAAATCCTTTTCTACCAAAGGCCAGACATATATTTTGAAAGACTTTTATAACTGCTCATCCGACTATGTGGTGTATGGCCTGACTTGCCCCTGTGCCTCATTTATGTTGGCCGCACCATTCGGCCTCTCAGACAACGGTTTGGGGAACACAGGAGGTACATTGAGGGTGGCACGGACCCCCACAGTGTACCCAAACATTTCGCCGTAGCTCACAAGGGCTCCATCCTTGGGCTATCAGTCTGGGTCATAGAACAGATTCCTAGGTCCCTCTCGCCTGCCGAAAGGTTCAAAAAATTATGTGCGAGAGACACCTATTGGATCTACCGCTTAGATGTTCTTTCGCCTGGAGGCATCAACGAATGTATCGAAACATCAGCCATCTTGTGATACATGTTAATATGGTATTCACATTCCCACTGTTTATATCCCATTTTTATTTATTATTTTTGATTTTTACTTTTATTTTAACATTTTTACTATTTTTATCATTCATCTTACCCTTTAATCTGATAACAACATTTTATAATTTTTGTATAACATATATGTTGATGTCTATTGTTTATACTTTTTTTGTCCCTCTTTGTTCCCATTTTTACTCAATTTTTACTCCTATTTGGACTCTGCATGTATGTGCACATATAGGTGCCACCATATGCATGTGTTGGAATGTACTCTTATGTATATAATCAGGTACATTCCTTTCTTTCCGCTCATCCCTTTTCCACTTCCCCTCCCCCCTCCCCCCTCGACCCCTTCCCCCCCTGCCCTTTTTATTTACCTTTTTGACTCCCTCTCATTCATACCACCTATATGGATGTGCACTACTTTGTGCATACATCACTATCCATATTTATACATGTCACATACCATACATAGTTATTATTATTTTCCCTTAATCTTTTTCAATTCATTCAGAAATATTCTTTTCTGTAAACCTGCACACATATACTCATACATACCATCCACTTATGTGCAAACATACATCGCCATATTATATAGTATATATCATACTGTTTCTCTTTCCCCTCCCTCGGCCTCCACACACACATATATATCCATCCTTTTCTTCCTTTTTGTACACAATAGACTATCATGGTCATATGCCCCAGTTTTTTATTTTACACTGCATTCTCTTTATTATTTTTTTACATTTTTATTTATTTATATACACACACACACATACATACATATAATATATATATATATATATATATATATATATAATTTTTTTTTTTCCATTTTGATCCTCCGTTTATATATGTTCCATTGCGTTCCACATACACATACATTTTTATTTATATATATATATATATATATATATATATATATATATATATATATATATATATATATATATATATATATATATATATACATATATACATATACATATATACACACACATACATACATACATATATATTTTTTTTTTTTCCCCATTTTTTTCCCTTTCTTTCCCGTTGCTGTGTTTTTTCGTTTTTTTCCCCCCCTTCCCCTTCCTCCCCCACAGTCCTCTTCCTGGTTCATTAATTTTCTCTCATTCATGTTTCTCCACGCTCCCCGTCATTGCTGACACTTCTAAACACAGGTTCCTAGGCCACTCCCGCTTCTGTATCTCCTATTCCGCTCTCCACCCCACTGCCGCTCCATATATACACCCCCCTTAGCTCCCAGCCAATCAACTTGACAAAGGAGCGCCGCCCTCACGCCACTCATGGCGAGCCAGCTCAGGAAACGCGTCGCACATCGTGTGACGTCATCATCCCTAGTCTGGATATCGTTTGCCATCCAAGCCTCGTTTTGGTGTCTGTCCCCGCTGTTGGCCGGTATACCTTCTTCTAAAATGTGATTGCAAATCTAGCTGTTTCTGTTTTTACAATAAATTGTTTTAAAGTCTGCATCCTGAGGCGTCTCCTCTTCCTTGTTTTACAATGCCTTTAAAGTCCATGTGCGTGTAAAGGCAGGCGTCCCAATACTTTTGGTAATATATAGTGTAGGAATGCGAGTTAGGGACCTTAGATTGTAAGATCCTTGCGGGCAAGAACTGATGTGAATATACAATATATACGTAATGCACTAATTACCTGCATTATACAAGTACCTAAAATAAAAACTTGCAACTGGTTTCTTTTTTTTTTATATACAGCATCTTATGATCCTCTACAGAGCGGTACTCAGAATGGTGGAGGAGTCTGGTGTTACATTGGTGTCTGACAGAGTCCATTTTGGCATGGGGCTTTCAGTGGTACAATCAAGTGCGAATAAAGCATCTAAATCCCCTGACCCCCTAAAACTTAACTTGTCGGTTAGGCTACCCCTACACTTAACCCAAGACATAAGTTGGCCATACATGTGGATTGTCATAAACCTTGGAATACTGGATTGTCATGAAGCTTGGAATACTGAAGTATTTCTCCTTTGATTCTAATACACAGTGGGAGGCCTTCTGCCCTGTCTTAAGACTAACCCCCTCCAGACGGCTCCATGGTCTGGAAGGAGGGCATTGTTCTGTGTTTGACCATTTGTTTATGTACTTTAATTTCCCCCTGGGGCTTCTCTGTGTCATTACACATATCAGTCCTCCTATTCAAGCTATCGGACCACTCTCTGCTGACCCTGTTTCAAGTCCTCATTTGCTTGGACAAGAGGACCTGAGTGAAGACTAATGTACTTTACAATTGACCAATAGGAAAGTGGTTGTTGGGGGCATGGTGTTCAAACTGCTGTGTACAAAAGTGTGTTGTGTTCATCAATAAAAGTGAGATTCCTGGTTGAACTTACATACAGCCTGCCTGGTGTTTGTTCTGAGCTATCACAACTGGATTTGAACAGCACATAGCTGTAGTTCAATTCCCGGAGCATCGGATGACCAAACCATCAGACGTTGCAATCTGATTCTATAGCCGCAGAGGAGTGTCAGGAGAGTGGAATCGAGCGAGCAGGGGCTCGTTACATGGATCAACAAAATTTTCAGCATTGGCCATTATATTATATTATGACAGATGGCACCAACGGCTATCAGCTTACCCAACCAGTGCCTGTATCCGATTGGCTTTAGATGATGTTCAGTCAAGAATTGTCCTCCTGGCTTCCTTGACAAACGTCAAAATTTTGGGCCAGTTTTAGCCATACCACTAAATAATGGTTAGCAATTGAACAAACCAAGCATGTGCATTGCGGTTCTCTTATGAAAATGCTGCATGCATGATTTTGGTGCGTTGGGCTAGCCCATGCAAATGCCTCATTATGCATGAACATAAAAGAGTGTTTATTGCACCTCAGTAGACCAGGCAGATGCAATTAGTTAAAACAGCCTCACCATTATCCCAATCACGAAAACCCCCAATATGTGATCCTAACCCTTACCCAATCCCCAAGCTCAAAACTTAGAAAACTTTGTCCATTTCCAAAGACAAGGGCATTTAGGATGCTAGTCCCAACCAGTACAGAATCAGTTGAATAATCCTCCTTCCTTCAATTCTCTGCAGATGAGAGGTACCAGAGGTTCTGCTCCCTGACAAGTGTCTCTGCTGTATGAAATAAATAACCCTAATGGTTCTTCCCGGATAATCTTCCATTTGGGAATGTGGCAATTATGTGGTGCACTTACAGTCTAACTAGGCTCTAAAATGGAATAATCAGTCCTAATAAGCACCGGGTTTGATTTCAGGAACAAATTTGACTTACTGGGCAGCTTAAAATATGTAGTAACCACAGAACACCACTTCTCAATTCTATGCCACCCTGTGGAGAACAATGTCTGGGAAATGAGCCCAATACAGATCTCCTCATCACATATTTCACTGGACTCACTCTAGAAGGAATGAGGATTACTTTATTCATGCAGGTTCAGTATCAGGAGAGGAAAATGAAGTAGCCAATATTAAGTGTCATCTTATACCATGAAAGCAGACATTTTCTCACCTGAGAACACATTTATGTTGATGCCACACTTTGAATTTCATAGAAATAAGACAGCATGGCAGCACAAGACTATGAATGCCTCCTCTGTCACCCTTAAAATGCATTTTGAAGGAAATGAAAGGCATCAATATTAGGAAGGCAAATAGGCTGTTCTCTTTGCAAAGGAATTTGCACCTAGACAACACTGAAAGGATAGCTCTAATGCCCCGTACACACGGTCGGACATTGATCGGACATTCCGACAACAAAATCCTAGGATTTTTTCCGACGGATGTTTGCTCAAACTTGTTTTGCGTACACACGGTCGCACAAAGTTGTCGGAATTTCCGATCGCCAAGAACGCGGTGACGTAAACCACTTACGACGAGACTAGAAAAGGCCAGTTCAGAACCAAGCACAGCACCCTTTGGGCTCCTTTTGCTAATCTCGTGTTAGTAAAAGTTTGGTGAGAGACGATTCGCGCTTTTTCAGACTCGTGGTTTTCAGATCGTTTTCTGCTGTTCAGTTTGTGCTTGTGGGTTTGTATCTGCTCTTCAGTGCGTGCAAGCAAGCTACACGTGGACTTGTCATTGTGTTCTTGTTCGTTCGTTACTGTTTTTCAGGTCGCTCTTCACAGGCCTTGCTGTTCTTCAGTGTGATCTATTACTTCGTTCTGAGCAGCCGACCGTTTTCTAGCCATGTTGCGTATACGTACTCCTCGTATAGTTCGTGCTGTGTGGGGGCTTGGTGTTGGGGTCCTGACCTTGACACAAGTCCAGTCCATGAACAGGGTGGGGAGGAGTTCATGAACCAAGAATTGGTTGCTTCAGCGTGACCAGTTCTGTCATATGCCTTTGCTCCGTGAGATCCGTGAGAATAATCCTGATGATTTCAGGAACTTTCTCCGGATGACGGACCCCGTATTTCACCGTTTGTTGGCTTTGCTGACCCCTTATATTAGCAGGCAGGATACCTGCATGAGGCAAGCCATCACTCCGGAGCAGAGGCTCGTCGCCACCCTGCGGTACTTGGCGACGGGGAGAAGTCTGCAGGACTTGAAGTTCTCGACAGGCATCTCCCCCCAGGCTCTGGGGATCATTATCCCAGAGACCTGTTCTGCCATCATTCAGGTCCTGCAGAAGGAGTATATTAAGGTAAGATTTTTATCCTTTAATATCACATTTTATTGTATTTAATGTTTGCTAATATATTGTATTTCTTTCCTTATTCCCTAATTACCATGATTGTAATATGCTGTGAATGTCCCCTTTGTTCTCATGCATGCTGGATTTTTATGTAATTTTTTTTTGGTCCTTCATACTTATTTGCCTTCACTTACCTCCCCAGCATGGTCTCCTGGCCCTATATTCACCTCATGTAGTCAGTTAACAATGTATTTTATCAGCTCCATAGTAGTGCTTTACCCCAAACACCCCTAAAATGTTATTAAATGTGATTTGTAATGTAAATTCAGGCTGAGTGCCAGAGGTTTTTTTGGGGGGTCCCCAAATCATTTGGAACCCTCCCTCCCCCCAACTGCTAAGTCAGCTGATACCAATTCTCTATCTATCCTCAATCATCTATCTGCTGACTTTGCCAAACCCATACACACTATACCCATCTCTTCTGTGCTCAGATTTATGGATGAATTCCCCAAAGCATGTAGTGCAAGGGCCTGCCTGTATACTTTCAAATGGTACTGTTTCAAGTTTTTGTATACTATTATTATCTTGATAGGTAATAGCAGAATGTCCAAATGTGCTCAAATGTATACAGTGTGTATCTATATCTTTGTATTATGAAACTTCTTACCTGTACAGTGGGCTGCCAATAGTGTAACTAAGGAAGGGCTGATCCAAGTAATACACATTATTTAGGCATTCATCTCTCAATGAAGTGTAGAGGGTTACCTGTCCAAGAGCTCCCCCCCCCTATAATGTTAGAAATGGCCCATGACGGGGGGGAGGGGGAATACGATAGGTGTACCTTATACTTTGGTCTTTAAAAATTTCCATAAATCAATGTTATCTTGATGTTGGCCAAGAATGTTAGTGTCTAACCTGCTTTCCATGTTTATGTGCAAAAAGCCTAATTTTTTTTGTTTTCCTCAACAGTTTCCTTCCACACCACAGGAATGGCAGACTGTGGCCTCCCACTTTGCCCAGCAGTGGGACTTTCCTAACTGCGGAGGGGCAATTGATGGGAAACACGTCCACATCATCTCACCACCCAACTCGGGGTCGTACTATTATAATTATAAGGGGTTCGATAGTATTGTGATGTTGGCGGTGGTGCCGGCTACTTACGAGTTCCTGTATGTGGACGTGGGGAAGAATGGCCGGATGTCCGATGGTGGAGTCATCGCCCAGACCGAGTTCTACAGGCGTCTCCAGAATGGCAGCTTGGACTTGCCACCTCCAGAAGACAATGTGGAAGGACTCCCATTCGTCTTCATTGCGGATGAAGCCTTTGCGCTGGGGGACCATCTTATGCGGCCATTCCCGATGAGGACTCTCACCCTGGACCAGAGGGTTTTTAATTACCGGCTGGCCAGAGCCAGAAGGAGTGGTGGAAAACACGTTTGGAATCATGGCCAGCCGGTTCCGCCTATTTCTTACACCCATACATATGGCGGAGTATAAACTGAATCACATTATCCAGGCGTGCTGTATTCTACACAACTTTTTACGGCAACATTCTGCCAACTATGCTGGCTCAGTTGGGCCTGAAGCCGGAATTCAAAATGAACCAACCCTGACGGCGCTTGAAAGTGGCCGTCCTGGCTTGCCCTCCCTGAGTGCCCGTGATGTCCGGCTAAGATACCTGGAATTCTTTGCGGGTGGGGGGGGCTATCAATATGCCAGACAATGTGTGAAATCTTTATCAAATAAAAAAAAACATTAAGCAAATCTTTGGTGACATTTACTGCTTGTGTTTGTTGTAGCTGACTCTGACAGAAATGTGTGCAGTCCTGAAAATGGCGTGATTGTGTAACCTTACAAAGCACTGTTGGGTGTTATTTACTAAAGGCAAAGACACTTTGCACTACAAGTGCACTTGAAACTGCACTTGTAGTGCAAAGTGGATTTGCCCTTAGGAGATAACCCCCATTGTCACAGAAAGCAGCAATTAGAGCACCACAAGTGTTGTAGCGTTGAGACAATTATCCACACATTCTTGATTAACAATCTTTTTAATACCTGCACAATCACATGTGCATTTTGACAAGGTTTTTAAAACAAACCAACATGTTTGTTGTATAACAATTTTTGGGGTGGCATTAGAAAAAGTAGAAATGTCCATTTAAGATAAAACAGGCATGTTTCAAACCAACAAGAAAGATACAAATCTTGAACTTACAAAGTTCACATTTGGTAGAACTTGAAGGCAATATCAGACATGAGTATTTAGGAACTGTGTTTGATATTGCATTCAGATGGGGTGAAGTCACCCCAGGAAAAGCCAAATTTTGAAGATGCACACCAATTTACGAATGTCAACATGTGCTAGCTGCCATCACGGGGGATCAAGGGACGTGTTTTGGGGGAGCAACCCGTTCCTCTCAGCTACTTTATTATTGAGGAAGGGGTTGCACCCCCAAAACGCGTCCATTGATCTCCTGTGATGGCAGATAGCACATGTTGACACACTGTGTGCCTCTTCAAAATTTGGCTTTTCTACAATTCGACAAAAAAATTTAAAAATTGTAGCACACCATAAAAGAAAGGGCTTTGGAGGGGTTTTAAACTCTCCCCAAAACATCAATGTTGTTCTTATTTTTTTGAAGAACATCATTGATGTTTTTCTTGATATTTTCCAATACAACATTACACCCCATGATCTCCCCAATCAGGATCTGTGCACTTTCCGAGGTGAAATGCCCTGGATCCACAACATCATGATCACCTAAAAAGATAGAAACCAAAAAAAAAAAAAATGTATTATAAATATGCCGGCATCCATCTCTTACCTGAGCCTGTGGTCGCAGACACTCACCTGTTGTAGTGACTAGTTCCACCACGTCTTCCTCCTCCTGCTCTTCTTGTCTTTGGGGTATTTCCCCTTCTTCCAGAGGTGGGGGGTCTCTGGTCTCCTCGGATGAGGGGTGTCCTCCGAGTCTTTTCTCCCCTATGTAAAAAAAAAAAAATGGTATACTTAGCACACAGATATTTGATGGTAGAACTATAAATATGAAACATTGCTTGGAAGTGGGGTACAATTGTCTGTTTTGGGAGAGTTCCAAGATGTAGAATTTTGAGTGTCCTTTGTCAAGCTTCAATACTTTACCTGTTTTGTCCAAGCTTCACAGATGGAGACACCCCTCTAGTATACACTGGAGCACCTGTGTGGGCCCCCTAATAAAAAGGGTGTTCTTGTGTCCCACACTAGTGCTCTAGTGTCCAGATGTGAAAACTGCTGCCGAGTGTCCTCTCCTTACACAGAATCGAGTTTGCATTTCATTCTAGTAACAAACCCATCTACACAACCAAATTATTTTCATACAAGTAGGCCCTAAAAAATGTGGGCAAATGCATATGGGCAAAACAATGGTGTTTTATAGGCCGAAAGAAAAATGTTTGATCAGAACGAATAATGTGCCAATAAACATGAAAGTTGCCATTTTAAACTGTACAACAGTTAAGAAAAGCACATGGAGCAGCACGAACGTAAAAAACACAAAAAGAATAGGAACACAGGACAACTACTTACTTTTTTGCAGTACTCTCCGGATCTTTCGGTACTGCTCATGCTCTCTTAATTTCAGGTCTGACCACCGCTTCCTAAACTGATCTTTCGATCGACGTACCCCGAAATTCCGGTGCAGACTTTTGACCACTTTCGCCATTACCTTGGCCTTTCGGACATTGGGGTTGGGGTAAGGTCCATACTTTCCATCATAGTCGGCCCTCTTCAGGATGTCGACCATCTCCAACATCTCCCCAAAGGCCATATTCGATGCCTTAAATCTTCTCCTTCTGGATCCAGACGTTTCCGGCTCCGGGCTTTCCTCCCCCTCCTCCTCGTTGCTATAATTAGCACACACCTGCTGTGTCTCCGCCATGTGCTCTTCCCCCACTGCGCCGAACAAAAAGGGGCGGGGAATAGACTAGAAAGAATGTCAGGGGCGGGCGGAGTTACATGCATGCGCAGTGTGTATAAAGCGTAACACGCATGCATAGTACGTACGATCTGTGAGCGGAGGAAGGAGTATCGGAGGCGCCGATCGTGATAACAAAGGTAAGATCTAAACTTGGGCCTATACTGCTTCTAAATTGAGGCCTATATTGTAACAAGATTAGGAGAGTTTTGCCTGACATTAGGGTTTGTCTTGTGTTGTGCCTTGCAGTGAAAATGGATATGTTCAGAGAGCTGCCTTGTCTATGGGAGATAAACCACCCTGAATATAAGGACCAAAGAGGAAGGCAGCACTGGATCAATTGCTGGAATTTGTGAAGACAGTGATCCTCACGGCAGACATCACCTATTTGAAGATCCTAATTGGTGGCCTGAGGAGCACTTATCTAAGGGAGCACAAGAAGGTCCAGGATTCCCAGAGATCCGGAGCTGCAGATGACATTTATGTCCCCAGGCTCTGGTACTATGACAGACTGCATTTTCTGGCAGGTCATACTGAACCCAGGTCATCACTCTCCAGTCTTCCTTCCAGGCTTCCTTCCCCCCCAGCTGAGGCTTCTGACGCCCAACCTGGGCCTTCCAGGCAGCAACATGTGGAGGAGCCCAGCTTGAGCCAGGTATAGCATTCCTCTAAATATTTCTGCTTGTCCAGTCAATGATGTTAACTAGATGTTAGTTTGGAGTACTAATTTATGATTGTGATTGATGATGCAAAAACTAAAACCATGTCCCTTTTTCATACACAGGGAAGTCTCAGCCAGGAGGTGGCCGGGCCAAGCAGGCTGCCTGATACCCAGGTCCCTCCCCTACACCTTCAAAGACAAAGTGGCAGGAAGAGGAGTAACCTGGAGGAGGCTACAGAGGCCCTGAGAACCCCCCACAATGTGGAGGAGGACTTTGCTTGCATAACTGCCTGCAAAATGCTGCAGATGGAGGAGGGCCAACGACTCCTGTGTGAGTCCTTAATTTTGGAAGCTCTCAATAAGGGGTTGACGGCCCAAATAACATGTGCTACCCACATTTGTGACCTCACACATAGTCCTCCTTCTCCTCGTCCTACTACTCCTCCTCCTCCTCCAGGTCCTACTACTCCTCCTCCTCCTCCTCCAGGTCCTACTCCTCCTCCTGCCACATCTCCAACACCAGAGCCACAGCCGGGAAGGAAGCGTGAAAAGAAGACCAGAAAGTGATAACCTGGGTTCAGTCTGGTCTGGCAAAAGATGCAGCCTCTTGTAGTACCACAGCCTGGGGACACAGAGGTCATCTGCTGCTTTCATGATCTCTGGGACTTCTGGAACAGACTGCACTCCCTTAGATAAGGACTCCTCAGGCCACCAATTTTGATGTTAAATAATTGATGTCTGCCCTGGGGGTCCAAGGCTTCGCCAATTTCTGCCGTTTCTCCAGTGTTGCCTCCCTCTTTGTTTGGTTCTTAGCCCTTAATAAAGGATTTTTTGTTTCAATTATACTTGCCTATGTGTGTTTTCCCTAAAAAAGGACAGTTGGTTTGTGAGGAGGCAGGTACATTTCAAAAATACTATGTGAAATTAACAAGGGACACCAACACCAAGCAACCTTCTTGAGATTAAATAATATAAGATATCAATGGTGTTGTGGTAACTTGACACACAAAACACACACAAAAATATTAGGGAGTAAAACTAACCAAAAAATAAAACAAAGATCAGCCTTGAAAAAAATACAAACCTAAAAACCAACAACAAAAAACAGCCTTTAAAAAAAAAAAAAAAAAAAAAAAAAAAAAAAAGAAACCAACCCAAAAATAATTTTGACAGATGTGACAAATCAAAATATATTGAGGGAATCCCGATAAATAATAAAGAAAAAAGTTTGTGAGAAGTCTGTGTGAATATGAGCAGCAAAACTACTTCATTCTTCTCACATTATAAAGAAGAAGAGAGTGCGCTGTAGGGCTGCAACTAACGATTATTTTCATAATCGATTAATCGGCCGATTATTTTTTCGATTAATCGATTAATCGGATAAAATCATAAAAAAAATCGTAATGTGCCATTTTTTTCTATTCCTCCCGGGGACACCAATGACGGGGCGCTATTCCTCCCGGGGACACCAATGACGGGGCGCTATTCCTCCCGGGGACACCAATGAAGGGGTGCTATTCCTCCCGGGGTCACCAATGACGGGGTGCTATTCCTCCCGGGGTCACCAATGACGGGGTGCTATTCCTCCCGGGGTCACCAATGACGGGGCGCTATTCCTCCCGGGGACACCAATGACGGGGTGCTATTCCTCCCGGGGTCACCAATGACGGGGTGCTATTCCTCCCGGGGTCACCAATGACGGGGCGCTATTCCTCCCGGGGTCACCAATGACGGGGCGCTATTCCTCCCGGGGTCACCAATGACGGGGCGCTATTCCTCCCGGGGTCACCAATGACGGGGCGCTATTCCTCCCGGGGTCACCAATGACAGGGCGCTATTCCTCCCGGGGACACCAATGACGGGGCGCTATTCCTCCCGGGGTCACCAATGACGGGGCGCTATTCCTCCCGGGGTCACCAATGACGGGGCACTATTCCTCCCAGGAACACCAATGATGGGGCACTATCCCCCCACCCCTCCCAGGAACACCAATGGGGCACTACCCCCCCCCTCCCAGGAACACCAATGGGGCACTATGTCTATTCTCCTCCCACCCAGGAAAACCAATGATGGGGAACTACTACTCCAGGCACCCCCCCCCCTCCCAGGAACACCAATGGGGCACTATTCCCCCCCCTCCCAGGAACACCAATGGGGCACTATTCCCCCCCCCCAGGAACACCAATGGGGCACTATTCCCCCCCCTCCCAGGAACACCAATGGGGCACTATTCCCCCCCTTCCCAGGAACACCAATGGGGCACTATGTCTATTCCCCTCCCTCCCAGGAACACCAATGATGGGGCATTCCCCCCCCCTCCCTCCCCAGTAATACTGTTAGGATGGTGCCTGGTCATAAAAATGTGCTGTTTTTACTGTGTTATTAGCTGCTACCTTTCACTATGAATGTGCAGCTCGGCTCTCCTCGCTTCTTGCCCTCGCCTCTCTGTTCCCTCGAGGCAGCGGGCAGGGCTGAGATCAGTGGGGATGACGTCTGCAAAGAGGAGGAGGGGGAGAGGTGCGCCGCGGACGTGCCTGGTCACAAACGGCGGCGCCGAGGACACAGGAGGGAGGATTTTTTCTCTGTTCCCTCGAGGCAGTGGGCGGGGCTGAGAAGATCAGGGGGGGGTGACGTCAGCAAGGAGGAGGAGAGGCGCGCCGTGGACGTGCGGCGGCGCAGACGTGCCTGGTCACAAATGGCGGCGCCGAGGACACAGGGAGGGAGGATTTAAAACGGACGGACAGACAGAAGGAAGGTGCGGACCAACTAATCGATAATGAAAATCGTTGACAACGATTTTCATTATCGATTATTATCGATAATATCGATTAATCGTTTCAGCCCTAGTGCGCTGTATTAAACCATTTTTTACATTGCACCGTAACGAAAGTGCTGTATCCATTGCGAACGCTAATTTTACCAGACCGAGCTGTTCCGTCTCGGAATTCCTTCGGAGCATGCGTGGCACTTTGTGCGTTGGAATTGGCCACACACGGTCGGAATTGACACGATCGGATTTTGTTGTCGGAAAATTTTATAGCCTGCTCTCAAACTTTGTGCGTCGGAAAATCCGATGGAAAATGTCCGATGGAACTCACACACGGTCGGAATGTCCGACAACACGCTCCGATCAGACATTTTCCATTTAAAAACCCGACCGTGTGTACGGGGCATTAGAGTTGAACTTGCTTAGCTCTAACAATCAGTTCCACCATTTGGTTCTCTGAGCCCGGGTTCACACTGTTGCAGTGCGCGACATGGCATGTAATTCACACAGGAATCACAGTACATTCCTGTGCGAGTTACATGTGGTGTCTCTGGGGTGCGGTTTGAGCCGTGGATTTGTATGCACCAAACTGGTGTAGGTCCCTTTTTTTTGTCTGCAACAGAATCGAATCGCACAGGCGTTCACCCCCATGTGATCCAAGTCTGCAAATCGTGCTGCATTTTGCAAACAGATTGTCGGGTGTCATCAACTTAACATACACTCCGCAATCAGTTCGCATGGGTTGCGATTTAAATGTGGTGCCGAATTTGCTGTAAATTCGCACTGCATCCAGTGTGAACCCAGGCTAAGGCTGAGTTCACACTGCTCCCGGATGTGGCTCGCAGCAGGGGTCCGGTTCACAGTTTCAGGTCCGATTTCAGTTCGAATTTTTGGCTGTATTCAGACCTGAAACGGACCAGAAGGCGCACAGGACTCCTGTGCAATTTGCACCAGAGCTTCTCCGGAGATATGTGAACCGGCTCCGTTGAGAGCCGGTCACAATCTCCTGACGTGTGAATTGGATGCGGTGAAACTCACATCCAATTTGCAATAGTGTGAACCCAGCCTTAAGGAAACAACCACCATGAGATGACCCCATTTGCTTAAAGTGGATGTAAACCCAGTGTCATCCTTTCTAAACTACTGCCATAGGGGTTATCTATAAGGATATACATGCCTCCTGCATGTATCTTTACCTGTCAAATGTCTCCCCTCTGTCTGTTATGAGACCCAAAAAACTGCAGATTCTGTGGGTGGGTCTGATGTCTGGAGCTCGGTGGGTGGAGTCGTGATGTCAGTAGACTCCCCGCCCACCTCTACACTCCCCTTGTCAATATGCATTTTCTCCTGTGTATTTCTTACACTGAACTTCTGCTATGATCTCTAACATCCAGTGAAAAGACAGGAAAGTAAACACATGACTTCAGCATGCCAAATTATGCTGAGGTGTGGAACAGCCAATCCTTGCAGAGCTGCTGAAGTAACGAGTGGGTGAGGGAATTAAAAAATAATGCATGTCTTAGGCTAATGCACAAGATGTAAATCACCTGTCACTCACAGCAAGGGGGAGGATTTGACAAAGTTTTTCTCTGTTTGTCAAGATTTATCTCACTGAACAATAAAAGGGGATTGCTCAGAGCTGGATTAACTCTTTGTGGCAAGACTGGGCTCAAATGATAGGAAATCTTATACTCTACATTATGACATAAAAAAAAAAAAAAAAAAATTTCGAGTTTACATCCACTTTAAATAGATGTAACCTATCAGTCCAGTAGAAAAGAAGCTAGAGCAGTTGAAACAGAGGAAAAAAAGAAGATATATCATAACTTTATCAAATGACAGAGTCCCTTTAATTAACTGTCAGGTGACAGAGCTGAATTAAATTATATAAGAATTTTATCAGCAGCAAAGGCTGACGTTTGTCTCAAAAGGTAGTAACACATTTCTATTTTTTAACTATACATGCCAAATATTTATTCTGGAATTTAAAAAAAACAAACTGCAGTACTAAAAAGAACAAACATTATAGCATACAATACATACTCCAAATGGGCTGTGATCAAATTTTATTAGTAAAAATACACCAAATATATTTAGTAAAGTGCACAACCCCTCCTGCAAACAATGCAATCCACCTTATGAAATGGAATATTTCCTTCAATGACCTCTTACACTCTAAAGGGTATATTTAATTTTCATTCAATGGAGCCAATATTTATCCCGTTGTGTTGATTCACTGAAGTGGAAAAAGGGTGTATATGTCAATTTTATTATACCTTGGTGACAACCTAGTCTATTTCACAACATACTTTACTGCCCAGAGGAACTGCACCAGAATACAGAATGGATAATACTCAATAACGGAACATATTCATTTATATTTTTATTTGGCAAGAGCTGAATACAGACATTATGAACGCCCTTGGATTTTTGATTGAATATATAAAACTCTACTTTTCAAAAAATGTGAAACTGTCAGGCCAGGCAGTAAAATAATTAGCTTTGTAAAAGCTTAGGCCTACAGCCTTCAAGATCCTACCATCATCCCAACCTTCCTGCTACAGTGTACTCATAAAAAAGCAGCCTTTTTGTAGTTATTGTGTTCAAACTTAATAAAACATTTTCAGAAAAGAAGGGAGAAGGGAGAAGTAAGAATAGGCCTGGAATGATATGCCCAGCATTAAGAGGAGGGCCTACATGTCTGGGTGTGCAGCATAGGCTGTAGTTAGGCAGATTAATAAGGAGTTTAAAAAAATAGTAACAGGCTTACCGGATTGGAAGTAAGCAGGATGTGGTAGGGTGGCTCAAGGTGGGACAGAGTGGGGCCAACGGTGGTCTAGGCAGAGAGGGGGAGTAGACTGAGGGTCAGTTGGAGCCGGGCAGACAAAGAACTTTTGGAAGACCCTGTCAGTGACGGTTCCAGGTTGGTGGTATTAAAAAGGCCTTACTATGGCCGACATTGAAAGCATGCTCTCTCAACTTTGGGCGGCAGCAATGGCAAATGGGCCTCAGTGGCTCAAGTCGCAGATGGCAGACATGCTGCAGGGGTCGGGGCAGGTTCCTGCTTCACCTGCCCCTCGTTCATCGCGGGCTAGGAGGTCTCACCCTCCTGAGCGCCTGAGTCCTGAAGTGACCTCTAGGGTTGGTCGCCACACTAGGAGCCCCAAACGGGACCCTTCAGCCCCAAAGGCAAAGAGGCAGCCTCCTTCTCATGCTGGCGGGGCTGGAAGGAATGCTCTACACAGACGGGACCTGGGTGGGAGATCCCAGGCATCCACCTTCCCCAAGTACTCAGGAACATGTGGCCAGCTCAGCGGGGCCTCCCCCTGCTGCCAGCGTGGCCCGGCATGGAAGAGAAGTGTCCACGGGTGCCGGCCTTCCCCCAGGTGCCGCCGTGACCCCATCCACTCGAAGGCCGTGGTCGCTTGGTTAAGAGTCAGGATGGCAGGGCCTGGGCCTTTTTTGACACAAGCCACCGGGTCAGCGTTGTCCCGGTTTCAGTTTATTTTGTTTTTTAGAAAATGCCTACTGTCTGCATATGCTTCCCATTCTTTCAGGATAGGGGCTGCCACGGAGGCGACCAGTTGGGGTCTGGGTGACCAGATCCTGCAGCGGATTGGTCGCTGAGAATCCCAGCGTTTTAGTTTATATGTTCGTCCTCATCTCCTATAACTTGCTAGTTATTATTGTATCCCTGTGTTCTTGTATGTCGTGGTCTTGGGAGAGTTCTTTGTCTCCGTCTGTTTCTGCTCTTTTAATTACATGTTATTTCTTATACTTGAAATTTTATGTTTTTCAGACAGAGAATGTTTGGTGTGGATACTCAGCCACTCTTACGTTTTTTTAGGGTGCAAAAAGGGCTGCAGTCAGACCAGAAGGCAGGCAATTGGGCTTCCCATGGAGCCTGGCCAGTGTGAGGTGGATCAGAGTCCCGGGCATGCTGTGGTCCCGGGTGTTGCTGGAAGTACATTAGTATGCCAGGTTGGATAGACCCCCGGACATCTTGTTATTGCATGTTGGGGGTAATGATCTCAGGCTCCGGGCTACACGGGAGTTGATTCGGGACATAAAGTTGGATTTTCTGCGTTTTCCTTTTTCCCAGACACTATTTTAGCGTGGTCCGACATTGTGGGTAAATCCGCCTGGCGTCTGGCCCGCTCTGTGGACAAGCTTACTAAAGCTAGAATTAAGTAGAACAAAGAGGTGGCTAAATTTTGTCAGAAATGGCGACCTTGCGGTGTACCATTTGTAGTTGGAAGGTGACAACTAGATCTATTTGTGGGGGGGACAGGGTTCACCTGAACGCCGTCGGCATTGATGTGGTTCTCAAGTCTGCAGGACGGTGTTCAGAGGGATTTTTGTCTGTGGCGAGGTGCCCAAGTATGAGGCTTTGCACTTGGGCGTCTGTGTCAGGGGTCTCAGGGTTTTGAAGGTGGGCATGGTCAAAATTGTCTGTGAAGAATGATGGGAGGGGCCCATCTTTGGTATGGGTACCTTCCTGAATAAGTGAAGCCAGTAAGGCGATATCGGTATTGGGGCTGTATCACGTGGTAATGTGGTAACTAATTGTCCCGAGTCGGTGTATTTGCGGCTGTGGGCCTTGGTATGGAATGGGTGCATGATACAGCCGATTCGGTAGACCATGCTCCCCTCCAAATACCTGGAGGTCAGTTAGTGTACATTAGTGGGGTAAAGTTTTATCTTCATGGAATGTGATAAAAAGATGCATTGTTAATGGTGTTTTTTGTTAATAAAAGGCTGCTATGGCCATTTAAAATCCATTCTACAGTGGTCATGTCTTATTCATATAAAAGGTGGGTAAGGTGGGAGTCAAGTGTGGTCAGGGCAGCCGGTAAGTCAGCAATAAACCAGTCATAGGATATGTAGTGAGATGGACTATGGGATTTGTAGTGTATATAAAGAAGTGCACATGACTGCAACAAACGTGTACTGCTCGTCCAAGCAAACAAAGTCAGAGGGAAAAGGAGAGGTTTCAGAGCTCAAGGAGGACATTACATGAAGGCAGAAATATCCATGCACACTTGGAGCAGGAAAAATGGCAGAACCTCTGGCAGAAAAAGTGGCATAACAAATGCTCATTGTAGTTCTTATTGCACAACAGTGTAGGAGAGTTTCTTAGGTGTTTGCTTTAAAAGCATTTTTCCCCCCAAAACATACCCCTCTTTTTCTGCCTTAAAACTCCTCAAAAATGCAATTGTGAAGGATTTTTTTCTTTTCTGCCTCTAAACTCTTCTCTTGAAATATGCCTCTAAAACACCCTAACGTGCATGGACACATAGGAGAACACTGAGCTACAGGTAGAAGAAAAAATTAATAATGCAATACTCCTGTAGAAGCAGCATTTTAAGTGGTTGTAAACCCACGAAAAAAAAAAAAAAAACCCCACATGCAAGACAAAGTCATAATGAGCTAGTATGCATAGCACACTAGCTCATTGTGAAATACTTACCTTAGATCGAAGCCCCTGCAGCGGTCCGGGCACACCGCTGTGGCCAGCGACATATCTCCCGGAGTTATTTCCGGGTATCGTGGGCTCCGGCGCTGTGATTGTCCGGAGCCGCGATGACATCACTCCCATGTGCAGAGCAGCGAGCCATTTCTTCAGTGCGCATGTGCCGACGCCGCCGGCACATGCTGATACAGTGAATATCTCCTAAAGGGTGCAGGTTTAGGAGATATTCACGATACCTACAAGAAAGCTTTATTATAGGCTTCCCTGTAGGTAAAAGTGGTCTGTAAGGGTTTACAACCACTTTAAGGTTACAGGGCCATTAAAGCTGCACTCCGCCCAAAAGGGAAAGTTCTGCCCTTCCTCCTCCTTTACATTTGTCCGGGGCGGGTACCCGATTCTGACAGGTACCCAATTCCGACCAGGTCACCAGGTGGAAGTTCACCCCACCTCCTACGCAGCCTTCTGGCACACATCACAGGTCCCAGAAGGCTGTGGGACCATATACAAAGAACAGCTCGGGCATGTGCAGTTGGAAGCTGGCTTTGAAGGTGCAAGGCTTCACTGCCAGATTTTCCTAAAGCCTGGTACACACTAGTAGTTCTTTTTCGTTCAACCCAGCAGTACTGAAGGAAAAAAAACTGACAGCTCAGGAGAAGCCGCTTTACTAACTATCCAACATTAGTACAGCAATCTCCCTTGCTGTTCTATTGTGTTCTGACAGAGAGACGAGGGCCCCACCCACCAGAAGACTCCGGTCAACGCTCCAAGCCATTGGCAGAGAGCACCGATTATACAGAAGCCGGAAGAACAGTCAGCTTCTGCTGGACCGACTGCAGCACACACAGAACGAATGCCGGCAGGGGGAGGCTCTTTGGGGACCCTGATGCAAGGGGGAGGCTCTCTGGGGATACACATACACATATATTACTGTATATACACATGTGTATGCCCACCCAAGCGTATGACTTTTACTACGCTGCTATGGGCTCTAGCCCCAGATCTTTTGTAGGCCTAGCAACGCCCCTGCCGGCAGGTTTCTAATGAACCGGCCAATGACGCCCGACATTTGGCCCATGTGTTCAAGGGCTTTAGTACAGATGCCAGAACCTGGACCCAAAGCCTATAAAAGAATCGGCTCAGGTGATGGCATCGCTGGAGCCTGGGGCAGGTAAGTGTCCTTATATTAAAAGGTCAGCAGTTACAGTATTTCTAGCTGCGGACTTCATTTTTTGGGGGGAGACTGGAGCTCCTCTTTAAATAGTGGATGTGTTTGAATTTTTTTTGAAGAAGAAGAAGAATAAGGATATTGCTTAGGGTTACTTTGAGCACTGAAAATAAAAAGATAGAAGTGGATTGGCTGCCGTGCACAGCTGCTCTAGTTTTGATAAATTCCTCTCAAAGTTCATTTAATTTCCCCGAGATGAATAAAAAGATTTGTGTGGGCGAGTGCCACTACTAGCAGCGGAATCCGATGTATACAGCATCATCTGTCCCTCGGTTTTCAGTATGGAGAACGGCACTTGTGCGGAGTTATTGAACCTTCTCCCAGCTTGGCATCTGACACTCAGATCTCTCTTGTAGGGAACATCAAACTGACAGCTGCAGCCGGATGGCTTTTTCTTTCTCCTAACAGCAAAGATCATAGTTGATGAACTCCTAACATCTCCATCTTGTCACTCAGCTATCAAGTGGAAATCAAGTAGCAGAAGCGATGTGTCTTTTTCTTAGGAGGAACGATTGTGTTCACGGCATTCATTAAGAAAATACAAGAGAGAGTGTCTATGCAGCCCGGAATTGTCAATGCAGTCTGTTGGGGTGATGGGATTCACACTTTTGTTCTAATTGCAGAATAGTAAACAGTTCATACTCATTAAAACCTGGACATTTGTTTCTGCTGTTCATGAAAAGGAAAGACAGGAGAGCAGGTTTTACAACAAAGGGATTTTAAGAAAATGGAAATCTGATAAAGCTCCTTTGCATGGAATGACGAAGAACACCATACTTGGATCCCACATTCAGGTTTTTTTTTCCCCATTTGACCAGCGGGCTAAATGGGGGGTGGGGGGCTGGGGTGGGAGGATGTATCCTCCTCCATCCACACAAATTGAGTGCATGGAGAAACTACTCCCAACCGACGGGACATTGTATTCTCACTAGGGATCGATCGATATTGTTTTTTTTGGTGCCGATACGATACCAATATTTCGGCCACCTCTCAGGCCGATAGCTGATTTTGTATGCCAAAATTCTGTACATTTAAAAAATGTAAACATCCCTTGTGACAGTAATAGGCAGTGACAGGTACTCTTTATGGAGGAAATAAACAAAAAAAGCTGTGCTTAAAAAATTATATATTGATAATCAAATATTAGTGAAAAAGTATAGTCCTTGTGATAAATGTCCAACACCAATATATTGATTAAATAAATGGTGAAAAAATGGTGGTTGTTAATGATCAATAGCTAATCTCCAGGTATCGCACTTCCTGTAGGATGGAATGCTTACCAGATAGCAAGCCAAATATGACAGGTGGCTATAAACCCAGCCTGGGCCTTTAGGGAACCTTTCCGGACACGTCCTGGACAGAAAACACTCACAAACCAGATCGGATCCACGAAGGTTAAACCCAGAAAAAATTTTTAAATAACATAGCGTAATACTGACATGGATAGGTATTGATAAAAAATAAAAATCAAAAAAAGTAAAAATAAAGAATGACACTCCACGAGTGATAAATCATAAAAAACTCATACAATATATAGTGCCATAAGCCCAAAAAAAAAAAAAAAAAAAAAAAAAAAAAAAAAAAGGGACAATGGGGTGAGTGACATCAAATAAAAAAAACTTTGTGTGAAAAGGGCTAGTGCAAAAACATCCAAAAAAGCCGCTTACCAGAATATATATGCGGTTTGCAGCACTTCGGTTCTTCCTTTCATTTGGTTTTTGTTGACCAATTATATGCTCCAATCTATATTGTATCTGGTAAGCGGCTTCAGATCTGCACCTTGGTATCCCTTCACTTCTTTTGCTCAATAGTTATATGCTCCATTTTTAATTTAATCTGGTAAGCGGCCTCATATCCCTTTCATCTATCATCTGGTGTTTTATCACACGCCCTTTTGGGTGTTATTTCTGGTAAGTGGCTTTTTTGGATGTTTTTGCACTAGCCCTTTTCACACAAAGTTTTTTTATTTGATGTCACTCACCCCATTGTCCCTTTTTTTTGGGCTTATGGCACTATATATTGTATGAGTTTTATGATTTATCACTGGTGGAGTGTCATTCTTTATTTTTACTTTTTTTTTATTTTTATTTTTTATCAATACCTATCCATGTCAGTATTACGCTATGTTATTTAAAAAATTTTCTGGGTTTAACCTTCGTGGATCTGATCTGGTTTGTGAGTGTTTTCTGTCCAGGACGTATCCGGAAAGGTTCCCTAAAGGCCCAGGCTGGGTTTATAGCCACCTGTCATATTTGGCTTGCTATCTGGTAAGCATTCCATCCTACAGGAAGTGCGATACCTGGAGATTAGCTATTGATCATTAACAACCACCATTTTTTCACCATTTATTTAATCAATATATTGGTGTTGGACATTTATCACAAGGACTATACTTTTTCACTAATATTTGATTGATTATCAATATATCATTTTTTAAGCGTGGCTTTTTTTGTTTATTTGCTTTATATGTGTAGTTCACTTATAGCTGCAGCTTCACTTTTAGACTTCTAGCGCAGTTTTTTTCTTTCCAATTTACTCTTTATGGAGGGATCGGAGGTTTTTGAGACCCCAAACCCCTCCTCTGCACTTGAAAGTATTCAAAACGTCAAGATCAGCTTTTTGGAATACTTTATATTTTTGAAAACTAGCGCCTTTAAAATGCCAGTAATCCAGGAAGTGATGTCATGACATCGCTTCTGGGTTACTAGATCCAAGATCATCAGCTTTGTTTGGGTCTTCGGGCAGCCGGGGGAAATGCCAGCTGGTTGCTCGGGCCCCCTGGCAGGACGGGAGAGACTGGGTGAGCAGCGGGACGGGACGCCCGCACCCCCTCCCGCTGCTTGTAATAACAGCCGAGCGGCTGCTGAGCCGCATCGGTTGTTATTAGAAAAAAGCCAACTGTCCGCTCTAAAGAACAGTACCGCAAGCAATAAACAGTAATATCGGGTACGTTTGTGCCAGATGCTTTAAGAACAGTAAACATCGGCCTCACCGATAATCAGTTGATCCCTAATTCTCACAGCTGTATCTGCTGACGATCAGTAAAAAATTGTCAACATGCCTCTTAAAGCGGTAGTAAACTGCATATAAAAAAAAAAAAAAAAAATGGGCACGGGCAGTTTAAAGGGGTTGTAAAAGGTTCAAATTTTATTTTTAATAGAAATAACATACATGTCATACTTACCTCTTTTGTGCAAAGGTTTTGCACAGAGCAGCCCTGATCTCCCTCTCCTGGGGTGCCCCACTGGCGCTCCTGGCTGCTCCTCTTCTTTGGGTGCCCCCACCAGAGAGCCGCGTTTCATGGGGGCACTCATGCGACGGCATTTCCAGGTCCCGCTGCTAAGTCCATTGATACAGACAGCGGGACTTGGCTCCACCGCCACCCCCCCCACTCCTTAACTGGATTTGATTGACAGCAGCGGGAGCCAACGGCTCCTGCTGCTATCAATCTATCCAATGAGGACAAGGACACCAGCTGGAGCTGCTGGGCTCATGCGCATCGCTGGAACGGATGGGCTCAGTTAAAAAAAAAAAAAAAAAAGGAAGGAGGGGGGAGGGGGGTTGGGCTCTGGGGGGCAGCTGCAGCAAAGAAGGTTTTTCATCTTACTGCAGTAAGGTGAAAAACCATGAGACTTTACAATCCCTTTAAGTCATAATGTGCTAGTATGCATCCCATTCTAGCACATTATGACAGACTTACCTGAAAACAAAGCCCTCCACTGTCACCGCTGAAGCGCTTCCATTTTTACCCAACTTTCTTGCGGGCTTTGGCGATATGAACTGCAGAGCCGGCGATGACATCACATGGGAGTCGCTGTTTGCAGCACGGCTCAGAAGGAACAGCACGGGTATGCCTTTCCTTCAATGTGCCAGTGACCTCACTGGCTGCATCGAAAGTAAATATCTCCTAAACTGTGCACGCTTAGGAGAAATGTACTGTACCTCTCAGCCAATGGCTGAGAGCGCTGACCGGAGTGTTCTGGCTGGGGGCCATCCCCATCAGAACACAACAGAACAGCAGGGATGATAGCTGTACTAACATTGGTTTATTAGTACAGGGGCTCAGACCTCAGCTGTCAGTTATCTATTTCATTCAGTCCACAATTACTTCAGGTCCTTTTTAATGTCCCAACTCATGAAGCAAGTGCAATACAAAAGTTAAATGTGAATTTGCTTTGACTGAATTTTCTAGAACAGAAATGAATTCCATTAGGGACATTCAGATGTTATCAGACCAAAATAGACACCTTTCACCAAAAATTAGCATTTTGCAATACTGCAAATCCCCAGATTTTTTTTTCTGCCTATGCATTTTCAAGTGATTTTTTTTTCAAGTGGCTTTTTTTTTCTCCCTTTTTTTTGGTGGGAGTCTGCTGACTTTGCACAGTGGCAGAATCCTGCATTTATCAAGCAGCAGGCAGCCTGTAATTCCTACAAAATGTTCCACTCAAAAAAAAAAAAAAGTACAAAGAATTTCAAGGCTTGGGCAGAATAAAGTCTTTTTTCTTTTAAAGTAGCACGGTAGAATTCTAGTATCCCCCGAGCCCCCTTCTCTCAACACCTCTCACTTCCACTGTTCTCACTCATCTGCTGCTATCTGTATCCTACTTCCAGCTGAACAGTGATCTGATAAACTGTGCTGAGAGCGTTCTGCGCTGACCTCCCCGCAACTTGAATAACATTCACCTGACAGCTAGAATAACTTTTACTATACTTACAATTACCAATGTCTGCTCCAGTGCATTTAATTAATAGGAGACCTCATAGAATGTCAGTCCTTTGAGATATTAAATAACAGATACAGTAGATATTGTGCCAGCATACTGCTTGCAGGTACTTGCTCAGTTAGAGCAGGACTGGGGTGGATTTACTAGAGGCAAATAGACTGTGTACTTTGCAGGTGCAATTGTACTGTTTTTTCCCCAGAGCTTAGTAGACGTGGTAAAGATTTACTTTTTAAAGAACACCCAAATCAGATGCAAGAAAAAAAAAAAAACAAAAAAAAAAACAAAACAAAAAAATAAATAAATAAAAACAAACACACAGCATTTTTGCTTGGACATGATTGGATGATGGAAATCAGCAGCACTTTACCACATTCACCAAGCTCTGGGGAAAATTAGTGCAACTGCACAGTCTATTGGTTTTTCGTGATAGACGGAGCTAAAATAAGAATCACAATTTTTTTGCTTCAAATAAAGATCACGATTTTTGAGGCGTAACATCTTTCACATTATACAAAAAAATTGGGCTAACTTTACGGTTTATTTATTTTTAATTCATTGAAGTGTATTTTCTTTCAAAAAAATTGCGTTTGAAAGACCGCTGCACAAACACAGTGCGACATAAATAAGCAACAAGTGTCAGAAAAAGTCTAAGTGGTATAACTGCCCTCATTTGTAGACCAAAGTTCATCCCTTTGATCTAAAAGAACCGAATGATACATTGTTTATAGTTAGGCCCCTTTCACACTGGGGCGGTGGGGGCGTCGGCGGTACAACAGCGCTATTTTTAGCGCTGCTGTACCGTCGTTCTTGCAGCTGTATTCGGCCGCTAGCGGTGCGGTTTTAACCCCCGCTGGCGGACAAAAAAGGGTTAAAATCACTCGTACAGCGCGGCTATAGCTGCGGTATTGCCGCGGTATAGCCGCACTGTCCCACTGATTTCAATGGGCAGGAGCGGTTTAGGAGCGGTGAATACACCGCTCCTTCACCGCTCCAAAGAAGTGGTTTGCAGGACTTTTTTCACCGTTCTGCCAGCGCCCTCGGGCTTTCACAATGAACAAACAGCGGAGGCTGTTTAGGGGCGGTTTGCAGGCGGTGATTTTAGCGCAATACCGCCTGCAAACCGCCCCAGTGTGAAAGGGGTCTTAGGCTCCATTCACACTAGCGCGTTTTTTGATGCATTTTGCATTTTGCAGAAATGCACGGGAATTTTTTAACATGGGTTCCTATGGAACATGTTCACATCAATGCCTTTTTGTTTCTCTGCATTTTTGGAAAGGGTCAGGGACTTTTTTTCATGCAAAATGCAGCGTTTTGCATGTAATAGAATTCAATGGACAAGCATCAAAAACGCAAGTGCACCGTTTTTGCAGCGTTTTTGGTGCGTTTTTGATGCGTTTTTGCCGTTTTTTTTTTTTTTTTTTAATTTTTTTTTAAGACTGTAAAAAAAAAAAAAAAACGCAAAACGCAAATCGCGGCAAAAATGCCGCAAAAACGCCGCTCAAAAACGTGGCAAGCATGAAAAAAAAACCTCCAAAAACGCTCAAAAGCAACATGCATAGATGTGAATGGAGCCTTATAGTTCTCTCAGCGCTGAGCAATGTTAATAAACATTTGCATTTTTTTTTTGTTTTGTTTGGATGGCTCTGCACTTGTTACATAGAATCAGGGAAATGCCGGATTAAGATCGCGAGGGGGGGTTACATAGTTACATAGTAGGTGAGGTCGAAAAAAGACAGACAATCAAGTCCATCAAGTCCAACTTATGTGTGTGATTATATGTCAGTATTACATTGTATATCCCTGTATGTTGCGATTATTCAGGTGCTTATCTAATAGTTTCTTGAAAATATCGATGCCCCCCGCTGAGACCACCACCTGTGGAAGGGAATTCCACATCCTTGCCGCTCTTACAGTAAAAAACCCTCTACGTAGTTTAAGGTTACACCTCTTTTCTTCTAATTTTAATGAGTGGCCACGAGTCTTCTTAAACTCCCTTCTGCAAAAAAGTTTTATCCCTATTGTGGGGTCACCAGTACGGTATTTGTATATTGAAATCATATCCCCTCTCAAGCGTCTCTTCTCCAGAGAGAATAAGTTCAGTGCTCGCAACCTTTCCTTATAACTAAGATCCTCCAGACCCTTTATTAGCTTTGTTGCCCTTCTTTGTACTCGCTCCATTTCCAGTACATCCCTCCTGAGGACTGGTGCCCAGAACTGGAAGGCATACTCTAGGTGCGGCCGGACCAGAGTCTTGTAGAGCAGGAGCAATTATTGTTATATCTCTGGAATGAATCCCTTTTTTAATACATGCCAATATTCTGTTTGCTTTGTTAGCAGCAGCTTGGCATTGCATGCCATTGCTGAGCCCATCATCTACTAGGACCCCTAGGTCCTTTTCCATCCTAGATTCCCCCAGAGGTTCTCCCCCCGTGTATAGACTGCATTCATATTTTTGCCACCCAAATGCATTATTTTACATTTTTCTACACTGAATCTCATTTGCCATGTAGTTGCCCACCCCATTAATGTGTTCAGATCTTTTTGCAAGGTTTCCACATCCTGCGGAGAAGTTATTGCCCTTGAATCGAGATTTTTTTTTAACACTTTTTTTTAAGGATTAATCATGCAGCTCTAATAGACAGACAAAAACATTGAAGTAGATCCAAACTCAAATTATTAAAATTTCAAATAATCCTTAAAAGGGTTTTTTTTCTAGGTCAGGAAGTCATCAACTCACTGGAATTCTAGCAGGAGTAACAGTTTGTTTTTGTTTTTTGCATCTAACCTATATTACAATCACAATATTGTGTATTTAAGGTGGAAATCCAGAGAGGGGAGGGGGGTGTTTATTAGACTTTTGCTCTGTAAAGAAAAAAAAAAAAAAGTTACCTCTATCGATAGTAATTCTAGGTCTGTAGTTTCAAAATCATAGTTTAGATCAGCCTTTCTCAACCTTTTCAACACAGAGGAACCCTTGAAATAGTTCTCCAGTCTCGGGGAACCCTTGCTAAAAATTAGAGATCTACAACTTATGATACAATAGTGTGATGGTCAGTAGGAAGAATGGTCCTTACACTCGTGGTCATTGGGAAGAATTACCTCTTTAAAAGATCAATGGTGTCAGTGGGAACTTATCTGAGAGTCAGAAATTGCCCTATGCTGAAGGAACCCCTAGCAACCTTTGGAGGAACCCTGTTTGAGAACTGCTTTAGATTGATGCTGGAAAGTACAACCAGTGCTGTACTTCTGGCATTGTGGTAGGAGAGCTGTGGCTCTTATGCAATAAAAGAATCCTGTAATTTACCCTCCTTTTCCTCTCTCCAAGGCATTCTGTAAATGGACAAAGGGAGAGGAGGGACTGAGAAATTCTATAACAGAATACATTGCATTTTGTGAATGGACAGGGGAAGAGAAAGGGATGCATAAACAGTATGGTCTCTGTGTATGAGAGTCTCAGCTGTTCTGTTGCAGTGCTTGAAGTACAGTAGTTGCTGTACTTTCCGGCATCAATTAAACTCATTTTTAAACTACACAGCAGAAATCCAGACCTAGGATTATCCTCATTAGAGGTAACTTGTTTTTACAGAGCAAATTTTTTATTCCTGGAGCTCCCTGGATTTACCACACCAAGGGGAGAAAAGAAAAAAAAAGAGTTGATGGTTCAGACTAGAGCTCCACGATTCTGGACAAAATGAGAATCACAATTTTTTTATTAGAATAAAGATCACGATTCTTTAACGATTCTCAGCGTAACACCTTTCACACTATACAAAAAAAGAAAAAAAAAAAATTGGGCTAACTTTACTGTTTAGGTTTTTTTAATTCATTGAAGTGTATATTTTCCCCAAAAAATTGCGTTTGAAAGACCACTGCTTAAATACCGTGCGACATAAAATATTGCAACGATCGCCATTTTATTCTCTAGGGTCTCTGCTAAAGGACATGATGACGCCCTGGAGGAGGGGTGAAACATGTTGCTGTATTTCCGGTTTCCTAACCACTGACGCCACTTTTGCCCTCCATGGATCGCATGCCGAGCCACAGCGAATCCGGAAGAGCCCATTCTCTGTCCTATGCTTGTTTTTACCAGCAATCTTGTAAGTGGCACTTATGATTGTGCAATAAATTCGATTTTATGCAGTACTTCACTATGAGCCTCTATTTGTTTTTATCGAGCTTGGTGGATATTCTAGTCACCCTCAAGACCCTTTATGTTTGGAGTTCTTGCTGACGAGTCCCAGAGTCCTACCCTACCAACACCAGATCTTAGTGTATTTGATCCCCAGACTGCAAAGCTGGGGGTCCATTGTTTCTGGTGAGTGGGAATACATGAGGGGAGTGTGGCACGTGGCCAGGGCCGGTACAAGGGGGGGGCGGAAGGGATAGATGCCCTGGGCGGGACCATTTACTGGAGGAAGAGGGGTGCAATAGAAGCGACAGTGAACCGGCCAGGCAAAAATGGATAATTTTTAACATGTGCTGAGTACGCTCCTGCACCCAGCACAAGCCTGAGACCAGCCCCGCCTCTCACTTCCCTATCAGGCGGAGTTTCTGTCCTGCATTGGAGGTCCGCGGCGATCTACCCGTCAATCACCGACAGCTGGCGCCTGACGGGTAGATCGAGATGCATGCAGAGAAGCAATGGAAGCATCTGTGATAAGTTCGCTCTCATGTCAAGCTGCTCCCCGGCGGCCCCTCCTCTCTTCTCGTCCATCCCTATTTGCTTGTGACATCATCTGGGATGGACAAGAAGAGAGGAGGGGCTGCCGGGGAGCAGCTTGACATGAGAGCAAAATTATCACAGATGCTTCCAGCGCTTCTCTGCATGCAGGCTAGTAAACAATGTGCCCCTTAATGTGCTATGTGGCCTATGATGTGTCCCACAATGTGCCCCACAATGTGCCCTGATGTGCCCCACAATGTGCCCTGATGTGTCCCACAATGTGCCCCACAATGTGCCCTGATGTGCCCCATATTCCATTGTGGGCCCTGATGTGCCCTATGCCCCCGTGCCCTGATGTGCTCCGTGCCCTGATGTGCCATGTGCCCTGATGTGCCCCGTGCCCTGATGTGCCCCATACCCTGATGTGCCCCGTGCCCTGATGTGCCCCGATGTGCCGTGTGCCCTGATGTGCTCCGTGTGCCCTGATGTGCCCCGTGCCCTGATGTGCTCCGTGTGCCCTGATGTGCCCCGTGCCCTGATGTGCTCCGTGTGCCCTGATGTGCCCCGTGCCCTGATGTGCCCCGTGCCCTGATGTGCCCCGTGCCCTGATGTGCTCCGTGCCCTGATGTGCCATGTGCCCTGATGTGCTGTGCCTTAATGTTGTGTGATCCGATGTACTGTGACCTGTGTCCTGATGTGCTGGGCTCTGTACCCTGATGGGCTGTACCCTGATGTGGCCTGGTGTGCTGTACCCTGATGTGCTGGGCTCTGTACCCTGATGTACTGTGACCTGTGCCCTGATGTGCTGTACCCTGATGTGGCCTGGTATGCTGTACCCTGATGTGTTGGGCTCTGTACCCTGATGTACTGTGACCTGTGCCCTGATGTGCCCTGATGTGCTGTGCCCTGATGTACTGTGACCTGTGCCCTGATGTGCCCTGATGTGCTGTGCCCTGTACCCCGATGTGATGTGCCCTGATGTACTGTGACCTGTGCCCTGATGTACTGTGACCTGTGCCCTGATGTACTGTGACCTGTGCCCTGATGTACTGTGACCTGTGCCCTGATGTACTGTGTCCTGTGCCCTGATGTACTGTGTCCTGATGTGCTGTGCCCTGTACCCTGATGTGATGTGCCCTGATGTGCTGTGTCCTGTCGCTCCGACGGTTTCATTGCACTGAATGGGGCGTGACAAGTTTCCCCAGTGTGAACCACGCCTAAGTCACTGATCGCCGCCAATACTAGTATTTAACAAATTCCCAGTATAGATCCCATCGTCTGTAGGCGTTGTAGCTTTCACATCAGCGGGGGGGGGGGGGGGGCGCAGTTTTCCCCATCTTTGCCCTGGGCACCGGATGACCTTGTCCCGGCACTGCACGTGGCACAGCATGTTTATATGAAGCACTTTAGCACTTTTGAACTTATTTGGAGCACCTGAGCACTATTGTGGTATTTATCACAGGAATGTTATATTACCACAACTGCAAGCGCAGTATTTATTTTTGATTAAAATCATGTATGGTCAGGCAGAATGTACCCAAGTTGATCACTCAACTTGGGTACAATCAGCCTGCTAGATTTTACATGCGATTATTGCTAGCAGCTGTTATAAACGCTAGCAATGGTTACTGTGTTCTCCCAATGGGAACAGCTTCCCCTGCCGGGAGAACACCATGTGTCAGCGGGACGGATTTCCCCTGTCAACACAGCCTACGTTGTTGGGTGAATCGAGCTAATTTCTTTGTAGCAGGCTATTGCCAGCCTAAGGAATCCCCAGGCTAGAGGTGTGTTCTAGGCCAATTTGCGCTGCCACTATAATAAAGGTCCAGGGCCTGGCTATGCTATGAGACAAATACTAAAAAAAAAAAAAAAAAAAAAAAAAAAAAAGTAAACTTTACAACCTTTTTACCCTAATACAGTCTCTCCACGGAGCCGCTCACAGCAGGGGTCCGGGGCACCGTTTCAGGTCTGATTTCAGTCCGAATTTTTGGCTGAATTCAGACCAGAAGACGCACAGGGCTTCTGTGCAATTCACTCGAGATGTGTGAACCGGCTCCATAGAGAGCCGGTCACAATCTCCTGACATGCGAATTGGATGCGCAAAAATCCGCATTCAATTAGCAATATTGTGAACCCAGCCTTCAGGTAAAATTGCCCCACTATTAGTCCTACCCAACCCCATCCCTACACACTTACCTGACTTGCGTCACTTCTCCAGCATCACTCCTCTCACTTCCTGGTCTCACAGGAGACACTAAGAGCAGCAGGAGCCATAGCTTTCTGCTGCTGTCAGTCGACTCTAGAGAGGAGGGAGCTTGGGGCGAGACTTACCGGTGCTGTGTGTGTCTATGGGCCCACATATCCCAGCTCGGGAGCACATGGCAGGGCAGACAAGGCTGGTGGAGGATTACCAAACAGCTGGAAAGAGACCGCTCTGTGCAATTTTATTGCACAGAACAAGCAAGCATAACATCTGTAACCACTTGAGATCTGCGTTATAGCCGAATGACGGTACAGCGCGGATCTGCTTTGCCGGGACTACGTCCACTGACGTTGTCTCATGCACGAGCGGCCTGTGCGCCCCCTGCAGGGCGCGCACGGCACGCTCTGTGATCAGCGAGTCTGAGACTCCCCTGATCACAGATCGGAGTAAGGGCTCGATCCCGACCCCTCAACATGTGATCATCTGTCAGCTGATCATGTGATGTCAACAGCTGACAGCGTGAGGAGGAAAAAAAAGCCGATCACCGGCGGCCGTGAAAGGGACATCAGTCCCTCTCACAGCGAGCTGCTGCATATCCTTAGTGCCCACCTGTGCCCCCTGCCAGTGCCACCTAGCAATAGGCAGCAGTGCCACCTACCAGTGCCAACCATCAGTGCCCACAATCATTGCCTCAACATTGCTGCACATCAGTGCCACCTATCAGTGCCCATCAGTGTCACCTACCAGTGACCATCAGTGCCCATCCGTTCCACCCATCAGGGCCCATCAGTGGCCATCAGTGCCGCCTTATCTGTGCCCATCAGTACCGCCTTATCTTTCCCCATCAGTGCCGCCTTATCTGTGCCCACCAAAACCGCCTCATCAGCGCATATCAGTGAAGGAGAAAAATTACCTGTTTGCAAAATTTTATAACATACTATGAAACATGATTTTTTATTTTTTCTAAATTTTCCATCTTTTTTTGTTTGTTTAGCAAAAAATAAAAATCCCAGCTGTAATTAAATACCACCAAAAGAAAGCTCTATTTGTGGGGAAAAAAAAATGATAAAAATTTCACTTGGGTACAGTGTTGTATGACCGCGCAATTGTCATTCAAAGTGCGTCAGCGCTGAAAGCTGAAAATTGGTCTGGGCAGGAGGGGGGTTTAAGTGCCCAGTAAGCAAGTGGTTAACAAAAATAGATTATAAAACTTTAATATTCATGCTACAAGATAAAGTTTCATCAGCTAGTGATGCTCAATATAAAAAGTCTAAAATGCTTTAGGTTGGGATAAAACCTGTACATGAAGGGAGACCTCTGCTTATACACACAAATGGGAACCCCCCTTTAACTTGGCCAATAAAGCATGCTTTTAGGATGAGCCCCATTAGAGGCATGCAGTTTGCACAGTACAAAAAAAACAGTCACAGCACATGCTAGGGTGACAATAGGCACATAGGCATATTCTACAACATCTGCAGACTGAAGTGTTCTGAATTTTATTCTGAGTCCAGCCTGCCATGACTCCACCAATGTCAACACTCTTCCCAATAATGCAAGCCAGCTGTAACTGATAGTTGTTACACAAAAGCCATTAAAGGGAACCCAAAAGGATAGGGTTTCCTACGATAAATTATTTGTTTCTGCTTCGCTTTTAGAATCAATTGTAAGTCAAATTAAAACCAAGTGATACAAAAGGATGTTCATCTGTGCGTCTGAAAATTCCCTGAGCAATCGAGAATAACACGGAGAGGAAAAAATAGCTGAGCCTACACAGTCAGCTTACTGAATTTTGAAGGCGATTACAAAGGAACATGGAAATCCACCATTTGGTTGGGGAGCTGCTATGCAGTAAAAAGATGGGTCTTTTAAACGATTGGTTTTGGGTTTAGATTAAAAGACCAAGCTTCATTTAACCACCCTGCCATCTCCACACAAGTCCTGCCACCTCTTCACTTCTCCCTGCACCTAGTTTTAAAAGCTGTAAAGCCTACAGTCCATGTGGTCACTTGGTGAGCCGGGCTTCTCTTTCTGTTCTACAGCCTTGGCGGTAAATGGCCTTTAATGCTGCATAGTAGAGTGATCACCATGTCATATGTGAGCACCATTCTATTCACTAGAGAGGCACCGAAACTTCGGCTGCCAAAACAGGTGTTATCAGCATTTTGCCAATTAGAGAAAAAGGTTCCGATAATGGCAGCGAAAAGGCATGTGATTTTACAACATTTTTACTATGCTTATGGTGTGTTTTTCATAGGTCGTGTGACTCAAAAACTGCATCAAAAACGTAACACGGGTGCGTTATTCATGCCTTTTCAATGCTTTTTAATAGGGAGGTGCGTTTTTTTTTTTCTAAGGCCTCATGTACACTGCTGCTGGTAAACAGACGTTTAGCGCAGGTTCACACTGAGCTGCGGGAATGAAGCCGTGCAAGTTCAGTTGAACTCACACGATTTCACTCCCGCATGTCAGTCCCGATTTCGGCTGCGATTTCACAGACATCTGTGTGGGTTTATGCACAGATGTCAATGGAAATCGCACCACCAAAAAAATCGCAAAAAGTAGTACAGAAACTACTTTTTCAAATCGGTGCACACTGATTAGGACAGTGCCATTGCCGGCAATTGCCACCGATTTAACATGTCAATGTTAACATACCAATGTGAACCAGGGCTAAGGAGCAGTTGGGTGTTTTTTTCAGCCTCTGAACTCTCCTCTATGTTATCTTATCAGTACATGTACACAGGGCCGTTTATAGTCGTTTCTAGGCAGTTAAGTTTAGAAGAATTTTTTAGAACACACAAAAAAATAAACAAATAAAAAATGCGCTCAGGACCGATGTTCAGAGGCATTTGAAACGCCAAACGCCTGTAACAGCTTGTAAACCGCGTTTAGTTTACAGGCGTTTTTCATTTTAAACAAACAAGAATTATATAATATATATATATATATATATATATATATATATATATATATATATATATATATATTTTAAACACTCCTAAACGCAGCATGTAAACGCGGCTAAACGGAGGTCTTTAAATGTCAGATTCTAGCTGTCAAGTTAAATCGTGCAGGAGAGGTTAAACAATGCCCCGTGTACAAAAAGCCTAACTGACCAAAAATGTAGAAAGCAGCATTTGAAACACCACAATGGAAGCGCAACGGACCAGTTTGCAGACATACATAGGGATGAAGGGGCATGCATTTTTCCTTGAACTTTTCTTTTCTTTTTTTTTTTTTTTTTTTTGTTTGTTTGTTTTTTGGCTAAGTGCATTCTGCATGTTCGGTACCAAAATTTCCATTCGCTGCCCCTTTACTATTCACGCATGTTCCCCTCCAGGCTTATAGTACATTGAAAAATGAGCCTGGGAGCTACACAACCATAGAAGCGATTCAGCGAGCAAGAATGTAGAGGGCGTTAGAGGACCAAAGTGGGTAAGAAGTGAGAATATTTTTAGGGAAAAAAAAAAGAAGAAAAAAAAAAAAAAAAAAAAACAAACACACACCATGAAAAGGATTTCCCCCATTCACGTGAGGTGGATGCAGGAATTCTCCCAGCTATCAGAATACACTGATCAGCTGCTGCAACCAGTTGGCTACATGCTGCTGATCGGCAAATGTTTTCCCAACAGCCCTGTTCAATAGAATCATCTTCTGTAAAGGGGGAACGGCCATAGATGGATTAAAATTCGTTAAGTCCCTGCTTAACTGGCTGAATTTTGATCAATCTATGGCTTGCTTATCCTTAGCTGACCATTGGGCAGCTTACCAAAAACATGCATGTACACTTCATTAAAACAAAAACAAACAAAAAAATACATTCTGCTTTATTTATTTTCACCCGACATGAGTTGTAGAGTACTCTGTATATATTACAGTGTGACAAGAGGATCTATTTACAATCCCATTATGACACGCACACATTGCATATTATTCCTTTCTTGGCCAAAATCACTCTAATTATTTAAGGATAGAGTTCAGCTCTGTAGCACACACACCATCAGTGCTCCGATACGTCCCACCAAGATCATCATATAAATGTAGATTAGCTGTGATAGGATTTATGAAGGACATGCTAGTCATTATGTTCTGCAGGTCACATGCCTGCAGGGCTGTTACTCTTTTTCCCCAATTTAACTGTAAAGATGTTCACCTAAACTGACCCTCTCATTAAAGCTGCCAAATGTAAAAATATACACATACTGTACAGATTTATAGGGATAGACAGTAACTGCAAGTACTAGTAATGTAACGGATAACAGTGAAAACATACAGATAACTCCATTAAAAAAAAAAAAAAAAAAAAGGACACCTACACTTCGGGGGCTGCAGAGATTCACAGAGTTTACATGCATACACATTCAAATGTGTAGCCAATTATTTCAATGAAAGAATTATACATGTCTAAACACGTCTAAAACTTGCATACTTGGAATACACATTTCACAAAAGATCTTGCTAGCCAGCAAGAACCATACAGAAAATACGCATATGGCCGTGTGAATGAGGCCTTCAGCTCATCTGATCATCTAATTAGGCCCCTTCCCTGATAAAAAGTAAAAAAAAAAAAAAAAAAGTTGCCATTCATATTACTTTCCACATGTCAGCATTGACATCAATGATCTCTTCGCAGTTGCCCAGTGTCGTTCAACCCACTTCCTGTGAGCCCAGGATATCATGGACAAACTCACCCGGAGTACCTCCTGGACTCACAGGAGAATGCCCTAGAGAACAACGTGAATGTTCTCTCTGTAGCATTCAGGATTGCAATTACAAGAAAAAAAAAGGAAGAGGACCTTGAAATGTTAAGTGGTCAGCCAGAAGACTATTAGAAAAAAGGCGTGTTACAAATAAATAAATGCAAGAGGACCAGAGTCCGAGAGGGAGAGGTGCTCGGGGGGGTCAGAGTCAAAGAAGGGGAGGTACTGGGGGGGGGGGGGGGCCAGAGTCTGAGAGGGAGAGGTCCTTGGGGGGGTGGGTCGGGAGAGGTACTCAGGGGGGGTGTCAGAGTTCGAGAGGGAGAGGTCCCCAGGTGGGGCCAGAGTCCAAGAGGGAGCGGTCCTCGGGGGGGGGGGCAGAGTCCGAGAGGGAGAGGTGCTCGGGGGGGGGGCCAGAGTCCGAGAGGGAGAGGTGCTCGGGGGGGTGGGCACCAGAGTCCAAGAGGGAGAGGTGCTCGAGGTGCTCGGGGGTGGGCCAGAGTCCGAGAGGGAGAGGTCCTCGGGGGGGGGGGCCAGAGTCCGAGAGGGAGAGGTCCTCGGGGGGGGCCAGAGTCCGAGAGGGAGAGGTCCTCGGGGGGGGGCCAGAGGCCGAGAGGGAGAGGTCCTCGGGGGGGGCCAGAGGCCGAGAGGGAGAGGTCCTCGGGGGGGGTGGGCCAGAGTCCGAGAGGGAGAGGTCCTATGGGGGGGTGGGCCAGAGTCCGAGAGGGAGAGGTCCTCGGGGGGGGTGGGCCAGAGTCCGAGAGGGAGAGGTGCTCGGGGGGGTGGGGGGTTGGGCCAGAGTCCGAGAGGGAGAGGTGCTTGGGGGGATGGGGGGGTGGGCCAGAGTCCAAGAGGGAGAGGTCCTCGGGAGGGTCAAAGTCCGAGAGGGAGAGGTCCTCGGGGGGGCCAGAGTCCGAGAGGGAGAGGTCCTCGGGGGGCCAGAGTCCGAGAGGGAGAGGTCCTCGGGGGGGTGGGCCAGAGTCCGAGAGGGAGAGGTCCTCGGGGGGGTGGGCCAGAGTCCGAGAGGGAGAGGTGCTCGGGGGGTTGGGGGGTTGGGCCAGAGTCCGAGAGGGAGAGGTCCTCGGGGGGGTGGGCCAGAGTCCGAGAGGGAGAGGTCCTCGGGGGGGGTGGGCCAGAGTCCGAGAGGGAGAGGTGCTCGGGGGGGGGGTGGGGGGTTGGGCCAGAGTCCGAGAGGGAGAGGTGCTTGGGGGGATGGGCCAGAGTCCAAGAGGGAGAGGTCCTCGGGGGGGGTTAAAGTCCAAGAGGGAGAGGTCCTCGGGAGGGTCAAAGTCCGAGAGGGAGAGGTCCTCGGGGGGGCCAGAGTCCGAGAGGGAGAGGTCCTCGGGGGGGGCCAGAGTCCAAGAGGGAGAGGTCCTCGGGGGGGGCCAGAGTCCAAGAGGGAGAGGTCCTCGGGGGGGCCAGAGGCCGAGAGGGAGAGGTCCTTGGGGGGGGCCAGAGGCCGAGAGGGAGAGGTCCTCGGGGGGGTGGGCCAGAGTCCGAGAGGGAGAGGTCCTCGGGGGGGTGGGCCAGAGTCCGAGAGGGAGAGGTCCTCGGGGGGGTGGGCCAGAGTCCGAGAGGGAGAGGTCCTCGGGGGGGTGGGCCAGAGTCCGAGAGGGAGAGGTCCTCGGGGGGGTGGGCCAGAGTCCGAGAGGGAGAGGTGCTCGGGGGGGTGGGCCAGAGTCCGAGAGGGAGAGGTCCTCGGGGGGGTGGGCCAGAGTCCGAGAGGGAGAGGTCCTCGGGGGGGTGGGCCAGAGTCCGAGAGGGAGAGGTCCTCGGGGGGGTGGGCCAGAGTCCGAGAGGGAGAGGTGCTTGGGGGGGTGGGCCAGAGTCCGAGAGGGAGAGGTCCTCGGGGGGGTGGGCCAGAGTCCGAGAGGGAGAGGTCCTCGGGGGGATGGGCCAGAGTCCGAGAGGGAGAGGTGCTCGGGGGGGACCAGAGTCCGAGAGGGAGAGGTCCTCGGGGGGATGGGCCAGAGTCCGAGAGGGAGAGGTCCTCGGGGGGATGGGCCAGAGTCCGAGAGGGAGAGGTCCTCGGGGGGACCAGAGTCCGAGAGGGAGAGGTCCTCGGGGGGGACCAGAGTCCGAGAGGGAGAGGTCCTCGGGGGGGACCAGAGTCCGAGAGGGAGAGGTCCTCGGGGGGGACCAGAGTCCGAGAGGGAGAGGTCCTCGGGGGAGGTGGGCCAGAGTCCGAGAGGGAGAGGTGCTCGGGGGGGTGGGGGGTGGACCAGAGTCTGAGAGGGAGAGGTGCTCGGGGGGGTTGGACCAGAGTCCGAGAGGGAGAGGTCCTCGGGGGTGTGGGCCAGAGTCCGAGAGGGAGAGGTGCTCGGGGGGGTGGGGGGTGGACCAGAGTCTGAGAGGGAGAGGTGCTCGGGGGGGTTGGACCAGAGTCCGAGAGGGAGAGGTCCTCGGGGGGGTGGGCCAGAGTCCGAGAGGGAGAGGTGCTCGGGGGGGAGGGTGGGGGGTGGACCAGAGTCTGAGAGGGAGAGGTCCTCGGGGGGACCAGAGTCCGAGAGGGAGAGGTCCTCGGGGGGACCAGAGTCCGAGAGGGAGAGGTCCTCGGGGGGACCAGAGTCCGAGAGGGAGAGGTCCTCGGGGGGGACCAGAGTCCGAGAGGGAGAGGTCCTCGGGGGGGGTGGGCCAGAGTCCGAGAGGGAGAGGTGCTCGGGGAGGGGTGGGGGGTGTACCAGAGTCTGAGAGGGAGAGGTGCTCGGGGGGGTTGGACCAGAGTCCGAGAGGGAGAGGTGCTCGGGGGGGCAGAGTCCGAGAGGGAGAGGTGCTCGGGGGGTGGGCCAGAGTCCGAGAGGGAGAGGTGCTCGGGGGGTGGGGGGTTGGGCCAGAGTCCGAGAGGGAGAGGTGCTTGGGGGGGCAGAGTCTGAGAGGGAGAGGTGCTCGGGCGGGTCAGAGTCCAAGAGGGAGAGGTCCTCGGGGGGGACCAGAGTCTGAGAGGGAGAGGTCCTCGGGGCGGTGGGGGGTGGACCAGAGTCCAAGAGGGAGAGGTGCTCGGGGGGGTGGACCAGAGTCCGAGAGGGAGAGGTCCTGGGGGGGTGGGCCAGAGTCCGAGAGGGAGAGGTGCTCGGGGGGGGAGGGTGGGGGGTGGGCCAGAGTCCGAGAGGGAGAGGTGCTCGGGGGGGGGGCAGGGTCCGAGAGGGAGAGGTGCTCGGGGGGTGGGCCAAAGTTCGAGAGGGAGAGGTGCTCGGGGGGGAGGGTGGGGGGTGGGCCAGAGTCCGAGAGGGAGAGGTGCTCGGGGGGGGCAGAGTCCGAGAGAGAGAGGTGCTCGGGGGGTGGGCCAAAGTTCGAGAGGGAGAGGTGCTCGGGGGGGGGGGGGGTGGGCACCAGAGTCCAAGAGGGAGAGGTGCTCAGGGGGGGGAGGGGTGGGCGCCAGAGTCCGAGAGGGAGAGGTGCTCGGGGGGGTGGGGTTGGGGGCAGAGTCCGAGAGGGAGACTTATGTGTTCATCTGAGCTGTTTTTTCCCCCCATTCAAGTTGATGTGAATTTGAAAGCAACATATAAAAATAACTTTATAACAATTCTTTGGGCAACAGAAAGCAACTCAAGAGTGAAAGCATACTGTAGTTGGCTTCCTTCCGTGTTTGAAGTCTGGGTACATGAACTTTAAAAACACACAGATGTAAAAACTGTCCCTTAAGCACACTCAACTATAAAAAGAAGGGTTTTTTTATACATTAAGGAAATAAATTATAAAGCATAGCCATGTTCATGTATATCTCTGGGGGCATACAAGGTAAAAATTTCAAAACGA
Organism: Aquarana catesbeiana; assembly: GCF_042186555.1. Lineage (NCBI taxonomy): Eukaryota > Metazoa > Chordata > Amphibia > Anura > Ranidae > Aquarana > Aquarana catesbeiana. The sequence continues at coordinate 560,421,015 of NC_133328.1, forward strand.
ACCCTCACACCACTATATAGCCCATTAGTGCTTGTACAATACAGCGTGCAGGCAGCCTAGGGGAAATGAAAAACTAAAGTAAATTAAGCTGGAAATTCAGAAATTAAACCTGAATTTGGCCACCTTCTAAAATCCACTGGTTTATTATGGATTAAGTCCAACGAGGTGCTTCCCACCCTGTGGATGTATCTCCCATTTACAAATGACTGTACAAAAAGGATTGCTGGGCAGTCTTAGGTGCCACATCCTGTAGGATACCAATGATATACAATATTTGTTTAGTAGGTTTTTTTTGGTGACAACCATTAAAGCACAACTAAACTGTATCCGAGTGTCACAAAACTAAAAATTATATTTAATTTGTTATATTCAAAGCAAACTCACCCATCCATGTCTTCATTATTATTATAATAACAGATTTATATAGCGCCAACAGTTTGCGCAGCGTTTTACATCGTCTCCATGCTTTATTTTGTAGAGAAATCACTTTGAAAAACACTGCCCTGGCATTTCTTGCCACAGCCAAGGCAAACGAGCCATGTAGCATTTAATTCCAGAAATCCATCTGCCCTTTAGGCTATGTTTCCACTAGTGCGTCCCCAAAGTCGCGCGATTTTGCCGCGATTTTTTACCGCGATTTTACCGCGACTTTTTACCGCGATTTGAAGCAATGCCTGTATCTATGGACCTCAAGTCGCATCAAAGTGGGACCAAAGTAGTGCAGGGACTACTTTCAAGTCGCTGCGACTTGAAGTCGCACAGATATGAACGGTACTCATTGGAAATCATGGGAAACAATTTGTCATGCGACTTTTCAGTCCCAAGTCGCATGAAAAGTCGCACTAGTGGAAACAGAGCCTTAGGCATGCAAGCAGGAGGGTTTGCTTAGCTGAGAAAGCCCCTACTCTAGATGAAAGAAAATGAAAAAAAAAAAAAAAAAGCCCTTGGAAGTCTCCTGGGATGTATGACATTATTTTGGCCTAGACCAAAAACCAGGAAGCAACTGAAGAAATGTAAAGGAAAAAAAATAATGATATTATAATATATACATATGTATATATAAAATAATAATAATAATATATATATATATATATATATTAATAACACATGTAAATCTAATTAAATCTAATATACTTTCTTATTTACCAAGGCTAGCAGCATAATGAACAGTTAAACATAGTTAACATTGACTTTCAGAATTTAGTTCCACTTTAATAACTAATTTTACTCATATCCAAGTATATATTTATCAATACATTGTAAATTCTTTACAAATGACAAGAGGTTCTATGGTGCCAAAACATAATAAAATTCAGACCCATATAGTAAGGTCTAGACAACAACATCCCTGGTTGCCCATCTCCTGCCACATGTTTAATAACTTTCAATTTACTTGCAGACACACCAATCGCTCAGATGTAATTAGCGTCCAACGTGTTTAAACTTCTCAATTTGCCAGTTATCCTCTGTACCTCCACTATTCCCTGTGACCCTCTGCTGCATGCCAACACCACGTTTTTTTTGTATGTAGGTTTATGCCTATATAGAGGTAAATCAACAGCGGGGACCTTTGAAACCTGTATTTATATTCTAATTTTTTTTTAATTTAAAAGCATGCCCAACAGGAGTACTATATATTATTATAGTACTATATATAAATAAATATTACTAAATTATATATAGTATTATACAGTATTTATTCCTTATTTGTTTTTATCTTGAAGCAGCACTGGTCCCCCAGCTATACGGTGTTGTCCTTTTTCTCTAGGACATCACAAATATCCTTATCCCCCCACCATATTTCCAGCAATCAGTATTCTGAATGATCACGCACTCCTCTCGGAAAGCACATTCACCTTGCTTCACTGCTCTGCCACCTAAGAGAAGCCAGCAGATCCCCGCAATAGTACACTGAACAAGTCACCCAGGTGCCAAGCACAGCAAGATGCCAGCAAAACTAGATTGGCAGCTGTGATACCGACAAAGAATACCTTAAGAATAAAACATTTGGGATTTTTTTTTTTTTTTTTTTCAAAATATGCACCCTGCACAGACTGAATGAAAATGCCAGAGTTTCCTCTGCATCTCACAAGTAATGATTAGTCATTATCCTGAAGAATGTAGTAACCTTCATTCAAATTGGCCTCCTGTGTTTGTTTTATTTAAATGCAGGAAAAAATTGATCTGGAAATATTACCCAACTTTATACTTCCCAGATCAATCTCTCCTGCATTTAACTGTATGTGTGTTTATATACATTTACATGAATTTACATGTGTTCAGAATAACTAATCTGCTCCAAGACGCACAGATGATTTCTATTCTTTTTTAAATGCAACCAAACCGACCTCATCGGAATGCAAGTAAAGGCACAGGGGTTGATAAACTGTGCGGGGGGGGGGGGGGGGTACACTGCTGATTTCCATCATCCAATCATGTGCTAACAAAAATGCAGTTTTTTTTTCCTTGCATGTGATTGTGTGCTCTTTGCAAAGTGAAGAAGCTTTACCCCATTCACTAAGCTATGGACAGATACCCTTGCAGAGTGCATAGTCTATTAGCTTTTAGTAAATTGAACCCACAGTGTGAACTCTGGAATTTAAAGAGGAATTCCAGACATGGTATATTTTTACATAGTTACATTGGTCCAACCTAAATCAATGGAATAAAAGTAACTTTTTTTTTTACAGACTATACCTGGCCGATGTCCCCGGAAGCTAGAAATCATTGAAGTAGACACTACTCCAGTGCCTCTGGGTCCTGTACTGAGAAGCTGCCCTACAGCATCCTGAAAAACAGGAGGTTGGCTACTCGGTATGGAAATAATTCAGAGAAAGCTTTGCATTTTCTGAATGAATGCAAAACATTTTTTGATTGGTTTAGAGAGGCAGGGTGGTGACAACTACTAGTCTAAACAAGGCTTAATCAGCAAACAGCTTTAGCAAAGAACTTGTGCTTTGTTCAAAACTGGGGTAACCTGGACCCAAATATTTGTTGTACCTAAATTGCCATAAATAAAAGCTGTATATTAAGAAGAGCATAAATCGGCACTCCACTTAAATGATCAAATACTTGTAAATTGAAAGTGTTCCTGTTGCGCAAACCAAATATAGCCAAATTTTTAATTCTTGGGGGGAAAAAACAAAAACAACCAGAATCTAACCAGTCACTTCAGGTAAGCAGAACAATTTCCTTAAAACCCATTGTGATTAGGTAGAGAGAAGCAAGTAGATGTTGGGCTTCTGCAGACTGGTGCAGGGCCTCATGTGTAGGGTACCATATAATTTCATTTTTATTTTTCACTTGGGAAAGTGAAATTTCTAATAAATAATAAGTAATTTCTCTAGTTTCTCTCAACTCTCCTACATTAAACTGCTCTAAACAGACCCCCCCACCCCTTGACATTTTCTTCAGTGCCGTTCTATGGTCCACATTAACTTTATTTAGGTCATATATGGACACTAGACCTCCTCTGCGAAAGGCGCCATTCAAAACAACTGGATGAAGAGAATTTTGATGGACAGGCCATAAAAGCTGAAGGATGGTATGGCTCTTCAATGGAGTAAGCAATTGGGGTTGCGATGGGTTGTTACTTTAGTTTAGCTTAAGAGAACAGGGGAGAGAAGAATAAGCCAATTTAGTTAAAACCCAACTCCAGGAAATGGACAAAAAGTTGTCTTGCAATGGAGACTGGGTACAGAGGATGTGGGAAGAGGGGGTGGGACGAAAGGACTCTAATGACAAGAGGAAGAGTGAAAATGGAGTACCCCACTCCACTGTGCAGGGGGGGCAGATTTCAATGTGACAGGGGACCTCATTTTAGACTGGGGTGCCTCTGCATTTGTGCATACTTTTAAAGGTTGTCATGATCGAAAAGATCGAAACACTGCTCTACGGTGCTCCTGGTAGCGGCCACACTCCAGCCCTACCCCATACAATGCAAGAATAAAAGGCACTACCCAGGGAACAGTGCACCAGAGGGAGACCTAAAGAGTGCTGGAGCCTGCTGGAGTAGCGCAAGGCAAGTAATATGGCTTCTTCACCTGCAGGAAGAAACAGCCATCTCCCCAAACCGATCAAGATGGTGATGCAGAAACAAAGCGGCACAAGGAGAACTTCAGTGGTGAGTAGGACAATGCTGGACTCTAGGAACCAGTAAATATTTTTAATTCTTATACAAGGACAAAATTACTAGAAAGATGGAAATAAGATTTTACCTAGGTAGGGTAAAAGTTCCCAATTTCTTCCTTTCATTTTCACAATACAGTAAGGGGAGGAAATGTTCTTGAGGAAAAAAAACTTGTTTGGAAGACATGTCAACACCTGATTCTTTACTTTATAGAAAAGTGCACTTTTACTAAGTATATGCCTTCAAAGTTTATAAAAACACCACAAGTTTGAGTTAGAAATAAAACACTTCAGCTGAAATTGCACAGTTCTCGTTCTTTACACTTTTTATGGGTCTACTCCTAAGGGTTCTGTAGATGAACTGGAACATATACACTTATTTATGACTGGCTACAGCTTCATTCTTATAGAAGGCATTTCAGTTTACTGGCCTGTACTTTTTTGTCAGTAAACTGCATCTCCCTAGATTTATATATACACACATTGATTTCACATTTGCAGTAAACAATGAAGTTTCTATACCATACATGCAGGACCTTATCACTTCAGCCTAGTAAATCTGTCACAACATTCTGGCTGCTCGCCAGGCCACATTCTTTCCAAAATGTATGTTTTCCTGCTTAAATAAACATCCAATCAAAAGTAAATATAGCCTTCATTGGATCCAAACTTCAAGTCTCCAAGCCAGTGTACATTTTAACCCCCCTGGGGAATAACTGCAAGATGAAGACAGAATCAACCTCATTCAGACGTCAGAACGAAACCACTAAGGACCTGTAATCTTTAACAAAAGAGCATTTACATCTCCATTAAAATGGTCAGACTGTCAGCTACTCTAATAGGAATGAAACAGGAGTCAATGTGTAGCTTTAATCTGTAAACTACTACAAAATGCAGCAAAAATGTTATAAAGTCAGTAGGGTTTAAAAAAAAACAAAAAACAAAAAAAAAAAACACAATAAACAAAAACAAACACTCTACACAAACATGAAGCAGATCCTTTAAATTTAACCTTGGCCAGAGCACCTTCCTAATGAAAAGAGGAAAATTTTCTCTACACAGTCCAACTCCAGGCAAAGCTTCTTTTTTTTGTTTTTGAATAGGGTGGAGAAGGGTTGTATAACCTGTCAGGCATCATCAATTCTCATATGGTAGTCTGTTTTGGTAGTTCTGCCAGCAGGTGGTAAAGAGTATGGGCTGATCGCAAGGCCATTGGTGTGCACTTGGAGTAAACAGTGCCAATGCACCGAACCTACTGTTTTCGAAATTTCACAAGTGGGGTTCTGTGCACGCAGCAGCATTACGTTGTGGGGGTTTGTATCACAACTTGCTTCACTCAATATGCAGCGCACACCAATGCAATGCACTGGCAGGAAATTCCCTCAAAAGGGAACAAGGATTTTTGCCTTGTCCCGCGTTATGACTGCCCTACCGAACACACCTGGTCTGACTAAGACCTTACGGTAATACTTGAATAAGGTTTGTCCTTCCTTGTAGGAATTTGTTGGTTAAGATATAACATCCTGTCTTTGTGTTACTGATTAATGCTGAACATCAGGGCTGAAAAATCTTTACTCTTGCAGTGAGGGAAACCCTCTTCTTCCCTTCGCTGCCTGGCTGGTCGCAGGTCTTGTATTTCTGCTGGTCCTGCATTGTATGGTAGGACACAGAGTACCTGAACACATATCAGGTCAGAGGTATCAGACCAGGTCAGATAACAGAGGAGTGCCAACTGCTGGGGGAGTGAGGAATATAAAAGTATATCACCCTATTCGTCATCCCCTACACAAAACCAAAAAAAAAAGTAACTCTTGCAGGAGGAGATTTTTCATCCCTCTTCTTTTCCTTCATAAATGGCATTTACAAAATAACCACCGCAACAATTGACGGAAGGATAAAACGTCTTGCCATTCAACTTTTGCAGTAAAGCCCAACCTCTGGGGCTGCTGAAAATTTTAAGGCTGATTGCTTACAAAATTTAAGGTTAATTTAAGGTTAATTGTGAGGGCCTGTCTATATCCTCAGAGTGTCTGAGAGCATAGAACAGTGGGGCCTGCCAGGGGAGGGACAGTTGGATGCAACTCTTGTCAACTGGACAGGAAGCGAGGGGGAAATAACAGTGGGGATGCAGACAGTAATAAATGTTGAGTTGAATTCAGACTTAGTCCCTGTCCTACCCCTTTTATTGGACTTCAGATATTTCAAAGATTAAGCCTCACCATCACACGTGGATGTTAAACATGCAAGTGCAGCCTGCCCAGGAATGTCCATGCCTCCAGACTAACATCCACCCATTAAAGGCATTTTGATATTTGCATAAGTTCCACCCATTGTTTGCATCAGGGCTCTTGGGAAGTACTGCGGGTGGGTGCTGTGAGGTTTTCAGGAAGCTATGTACAGCACCCTGGCCCCTCCCACTAACCATGATCTGCCTGAACTGTATAGAGCAGCACAGAGGCCATTTGATGATGTAACTGGGTCTTAAATTAAGGAATGCAATGAAAATGGAAAGTTTAATTAAAAAGGTCATCAGCATAAGGATGATAAAGGAGGAACCAGGCAAGCAGAATAAACTTCAGCTTTAAATTACCATTCTATGCAGGTTTTTCCGTAATAGGATGCTTCACTATGATATCAGCCACTAAAGTAGTAGTGGGTTGTAAGAAAGCACCAACTTAAACTTAGAAGTGTAAGCAAGTGCCATGCTTTGTCTCCACCGCTGGCTGTAATATCAACATCTTACTGCAGCAAGGCACTCCAACACTTGCCATTAGATTGCACTGGAAAAGCAGACAGCAGCATACAGATTTTGATATACGAGGTCATAAATTTAATAGGTTTTATGAAAAGGGACTTTGAAACAAATGATCTGTTTAGGTCAATGATCATCAACCATCCGTCTTCCTTTGCTTACCGTTGCTGGAACATGGCGTATTGTAGCTGTGACCAAATTGGACCAAAAAGACAAATTAATACAGATGACTAATGGAAATGTGACAGGGTTGAGATCTGATTGGTTGATATGGAGCAACAGAAATACACAATTGCTTTAGACGCGTTGATAGCTAAGGATTTCACACTATTAAACTGGAGACTTTATTTATCAATGTGTCCTAAACTAGAGATTGTGCACTCAGAGGCTCAGAAAGTAAAAATTGTGGATGAAACTTCCCTCACCAGGGAATCAACATCAAAAGAATTGGTCTATAAAATAATCAGCAGGGAGTACCAAATGCTGACCTTTTCCCATAAAAGAATCCTTACATTAGTAAGTTATGCTGGAAATATAAAGACCAAGATGGTTTTTCTGTGAGTCTGTGGTATTTTTTTGATTTCTTGTATAGTCGTACTCGAATAAGTCTCTTTATTAGCATCTTCCAAGAGAAACCTATTAAGCTAACCCCAGAAACAATTCTCATACATCTGGACCATGATATTATTAAAATTATGCAAAAATGACCTACATTCCTAATCTTTGCCGCCACAATTATTCTTTCTAGACACTGAAACAAACTGACTACACCCTTTCCTAAAGAGTTCAGCTTAGAGATGAATCTGTTTTAAGCCCAATTGAAGTCTTATGTTTTATACCAAAATGAATGAAGAGTGCAGACAAAGATACATAGATAGATAGGAGATCAATTAATGAGATGGAAAAGGAAAGCGGATAATAGAAAAGAGGGCAAGAGAATATAAATGCGAGGTGGGTCCGGAGATCTTTTATTTTATATGCATGACAAGGACCTATCAAAGTCTTTTGGAAGATGGGATTTGATCCAAGAAGACCAGATTTTCTCAAATTTATGGGATTTATCATGAAAGATGGCAGCAAGTTTTCCATTGGACATATACCACATCGTCTTATTTTTGGCTCAGGTGGAGGTCCGTACAGAGGCCCACCAAGCCTTTGCCAGAGTCTGTTTGGCTGCAGTGAATAGGAACGTCAAGAGCTGAAATTTGGGGCAATTGGGAGGTTTTAAATTCAGTAATGCTCCTTTTGGATTTTTTCGTATTCTTTGACCTATTTAAGTATGTATTACTCTGTAAATATCTGTCAAATTGTTTAAATTTACATAAATGTTTTTAATATACACCAATCGGCCATAACATTGACCACCCACCCAAAAACCATTGCAGTATGGACTTCTGAAGGTATGCTGTTGTATCTGATACCAAGCAGTTAGTAGCGGATCCTTTAAGTACTGTAAGTTGCAAGATGGGGCCTCAATGGGTCAGACTTATTTTTTCAGCACATCCCACAGATGCTAGATTTGAGATCTGGAGAATTTGGGGGCCCAACACCGGAAACTTGTAATTCTGCTCCTCAAACCATTCTTGAGTTCATCAGACCAGAATATCTTCAGTCCGTTACTCCCTGGTCTAGTTCTTATGCTCATGTGCCCATGGTAGGTGCTTTTGGCTGTGGACTCGAGTCAGCATGAGCATCCTGACTGGTCTGCGGCTATGCAGCCACATACACAACAAATTATGATGCACTGTGTGCTCTGACTATGGGAACCAGCTTTAAGATGATTGTAAAATCTTGTTTTTTTTCCTAAAAAATTAGCAAACATGTTACACTTACCTCTACTGTTGCAGTGGATTTGCACAGAGCAGCCCAGATCCTCCTCTTCTCGGGTCCCTCTCCTGTGATTCTGGTCCCTCCCTCCTGTTCAGTGCCCCCACAGCAAGCAGCTTGCTATGGGGGCATCCAAGCTGAGTCACAGCTCTCTGTGTCCTTTCCTGCAGGGATCCCTGGCCTGACCCCGCCCCCTCTCTGTCCTGATTGGCTAGCTGACTGACAGCAGCAGGAGCCAATAGTACCACTGCTGTGTCCCAGCCAATCAGGAAGGAGAATCTCTTACGGCTGAGACACGCGTGGATATTGCTGGACAGGGAGGGGCCTCAGGTCAGTATTAGGGGGGCTGAGGGGGGCTGCTGCACACAGAAGGCTTTTTATCTTAATGCATAGAATGCATAGCATTACAATTTGGCCCTTGTCAAAGTTGCGCAAAACCTTATGTTTGCTCACTTTTTTTTAGCTTTCAAAACATAAGCTTCAGAGACAACATACTAATTTGCTGCCTAATAGATCCCACCCACTTTCAGATGTTATAGTAACAAGATTTTTTTTTTTTTATGCATTACAGGTACTTATATAGCGCCCTCAATTATGCAGCGCTTATCGCGATTGTACATTCACATCAGTCCCTGCCCTCAAGATGCTTACAGTCTAAGGCCCCTAACTCACACTCATACATACACTTTAGACGAGAGCCAATTAACCTAATAGCATGTCTTTGGAGTGTGGGAGGAAACCGGAGTACCCAGAGGAAACACAAGCAGGCACAGGGAGAGCATGCACATGCCAGGCAGGTTGTGCCATGGTTGGAATACCGTCAGGAACCATGAAAACAGACAGACAGAAACTGCAGTAAAAGTCACACCTTTTAAATAAAATGGTAAACTGGTAAACGTAGCCAAAACATAGCCAGGGTTCGGTAGCCAAATTGGGTAGTCAGAACAAGCCAAGAAATCAGCAAGGCAGACATCAGCATAGTAAGAGGCAGCAGTCAGGATCAGGAACCAGAAGGGACATCAGCCAGGCAAGTCTTCAACGGGAACACAGCAGAGAGTCTCTATATGTTGATCAAGGCGAAGGCAATTGATGAAATGAACCAGGAAATGAATAGCCAGAAGGGGCTGGCTGTGGGCTTGACTGATGAGCAGGAGATGTTCAACAGGTGAGCCACTGTGGAACGATGGAGTACTGGCAGTTAACCGACAGCTGAGCAAACTGAGCACAGAGAAGGAAGAGCTGAGAGCCCAGCCCTGACATATTCTAACTGACGACCCTAGTGCTGCCCCACACTGCAAAATAATATATCCCAACAACTTTCAGATGCCATTGTAAGAAGATAGTTAAAGGTTATTCACCTGTCATATTGTTTGGCTGATCGGTGTATACAAAATCTGATTAGTTAGTATGCAACAATATAGGCAAATGAGAAACCTTGCCATATAAAAAGGTCCACAACCACCCAAGTACAGACATCAGCGAGAAGTAATATAGTTATTAAATTGCTGCTGAAAGTGACAATACTTCATTGTACAATTAATAATTATAGAAGAAAGTGATTATGTAATGGAATTCTATACATGTATTTTCACTAAATTCTATAAAATGACATGAGATCATGTTCAATACAGCATTAGACTATGCTGATGTGTACAGTACTATTGCAGATGTCTGGTGTGACACAACTGCAGCTGAGGATGGCGGTGTCCACATTTATACAATAGTCAGCCCCACAGCTAGAAAACCGCGCACTGCAACTCTCTCCTTCCTTCAGGCATAATAATCTACAGACAGCTGCTGCTACTGAAAGGCTACAGAGGCCTGAACCTTGCTGCTTTTCCCAATGACAAGCAGAATGGCAGCACCCTGTCAGGGAGTGTAGTCTGGAAGGCCAAACAATACTGAGCCAAGCCCAAAAATACAAATGCAGTCATAATAAGCGTAGTAACCAAATTGCGCATGAAACAGGCAAACATACACTATGGGTAATATATTAGAGCAGATATAAACCCAATCACTAAAATCTCATGTAAGCTTTAATAGAATGTCAAAAACTACATTCAGTCTTATTAAAGCTGCAGCTTCATTAACTACTTGCCGTCCAGTGACGTACCAGTACGTCGCTGGATTGGAAGGGTGATATCTCGATCATGGCTGCAGCACCACCATTGATTGAGATATATTTTTTTTTTTAGGACCGGCGATACCCTTAAATGCAAAAGTAATCCTAGCGGCTAAGAAGCCGATGGATTACTTTTACAGGCGGTGAAGGGTGGGGGGGTCACTAACCCCTCCCGCCGCCGCCTTTCCTGGGCTCTCTCATGTGATCGAGAAGCCCAGTAAGAATGCAACCGAGGTCATCAGTTTCCTGGAGAATTAGCCTTGAGTCGGTTAAAAGAATACATGGTGATCCTGCCATGAAGAGCCTTGCTCAAGCACTTCCTGTTAGGACTATCAGGTCACGAAATAGGTGGGCCTAGTGATAAAAGTGCCCATTGTTTGGAACAAAGCACAGACTGCAACAATAAAAAGAATATTTAATCTGGTTTATATACAAACATAAGTTGCAAGCTTCTGGCTCAGAAGGGTAATGGTTGACCTTACTATCCGCAGGTCACTGGTTGGTTTTAATTTTATTCAGGTTTGAAGGCCTAATAAGGCTGGACATACAGGTGAGATCTGACCACATCCCGGTTAGGAGGTTCCTAGTTAGGGCTATAGAGCATTCAATTGGTTGGTCTGACTGTGTTAGTTGGACCATTGGCAGGCAGATAGAGACCGATTACCACTCTCGTGGTGGACATCAGACGAGGTGTTAGAAAACCTGTCCCGATCATGCCTGTTCTCCTTAAATAGAGTTTGAGTCTAGACATAAGTACTGAAATAGTGCTGAGGAATTCCTTGTGCATCAAACAGAAGCCTAATCTAGTCACCGATTAAGCCAACCAGCAACTGGAGCTAGGCTTCTGTTTAACGGATACACAAGGAATTCCTCACGACCATTTCAATACTGTTGTCTAGACTCAAACCCATTTCAAGTAGAACAGTCATAATCAGGACAGGTTTTCTATCCCATCAGATGCCCATCATGAGAGATGCCATTGGTCTCCATCTGCCTGCCAGTGCCAACATAAGATTGTCACCTGGTCCAACTAAAACAACCAGATCAACCAAATTCTCATACCTTTCTATAGCACTTACCCAGTCCTGATGAAGGGAGCCCCTCAGAACCACCTGAACATATTGGCTTTGTATTATATGTGACTTAATATTCTGGACTTTAAAACACCATTGTCTTGTGCTGTCCTCCACAAATCTTTAAGCTGATCTGAAATACAAGCCAAGTAAAAGCCTCAGGAGCCATCTGAAGGAATACGCTCTATAGTATATTCTCTATACTAGATGTAACATATACCGAGAGCAAGTGATCCAACGCCTCACATCTCTATTCTAAATCTGGTCATACACTAATTTTCAAAAATCATTTCTCAGAACATTCTTTTTTTCTCATTACAATATTTACAATTTTTCCAAACAAAAAAAAAAAAAAAACAAAAAAAAAAAACCCACACATTCAGTTAGCCCCCTTTCACACTGGGGCGGTTTGCAGGTGCTATTGCGCTAAAAATAGGGCCTGCAAACCGACCCGAGACAGCCGCTGCTGTGTCTCCAGTGTGAAAGCCAGTGTTCTCCAGTGTTCTGCTAGCAGCATCTTCAGAGTGGTGAAGGAGCGGTGTATACACCGCTCCTGCCCATTGAAATCAATGGGGCAGCGCGGCTTTACCGCCGGCAAAGCGCCTCTGCAGTGGTTTTTAACCTTTTCTCGGCTGCTAGCGGGGGGCGGTAAAACCGCCCCCCGCTAACCGCCGAATACCACCGCTAAAACAGCGGTAAAGCGCCGCTAGCCAAAACACCTCCCGCCCCAGTGTAAAAGGGGCCTTAGAATTTCAGTAGAGAAAGATTTTCCGTCTTGCTACTTTACATTTTCTTTTGACTACAGTTGAAAATGAATGTCAAATTGACCCCACCAACTAGAATATTGAATGAATATTCCGAACATTAACTTTTTTTTTCAAAAAGGTTCTACTGGTGTAGTGTCAACTTAACTCCCATGAAAGAAGAAGTGCTATAAGCTTCTAGCTGAGAAGATCACCTACTCCTCCCTCTACTGAAATTAGTCCAAATTAGACAACTTTGTAAATTTATGGTGAATTTCTGCCCTAAGGGTAGCCAGATAAAGTCTACGATCAAAAAAAGAATACATTGGGGGATATTGACTAAAACTGGTGCACACAGAATCTGGTAAAGCTATGCATAGTAACCAATCAGCTTCTAAGTTTTATTGGCAAAGCCTAATTGAACAAGCTGAAGTTAGAAGCTGATTGCTTACTATGCACATCTGCGTTAGATTCAGTAGATCTCCCCCATTGAGAAATACACATATATGGGTAATTCAGAGATTTTATTAAAGCGGAGGTTCACAAAAAAAATGAAACCTCTGCTTTTCGGAACCATCCCCCCCTCTGGTGTCACATTTGGCACCTTTCGGGGGGGGGGGTGCAGATACCGGTATAATACAGGTATTTGCACCCACTTCCGGGCATAGACTCTCACAGAGTCTACGCCTCCCCCCCCCCACCCCCCACAGTCTGCTGGAAAACACACGGGTCACAGAGACAGCAGGGACCATCCGCATTGTGCAGCGCGACTCGAGCATGAGCAGTAGGGAACCGGGAAATGAAGCCGCAAGGGTTACCCTCTCGAGTTTGGTCACCATTGTCTCAATGAGAAGAAAAGCATAAATGGGTACAGGGGGTCCTCCTGTAAGTGCCATGGCTCCCACACCACCCTATGGCTCTCCTATGTATCAGAAATACGTGCTGTGAGAGACTCTATAAGTTCCATATCCTTGATCCTAGCATACAGGTCCAAGAAGGTAGGTGTTCGTTTTTCTCAGTGGAGCGCCACCATGTATCTGGGCCCTGTGAGAAGTTTCTTAGCGCGTTTAGGCAGCCTGGGTGGGAGCAGCCTTAGGAGGAAAACCTTGGGGAGGAAAGGGAAATCCATATCAAACAGGCTTTGGAGGAGATCCTGAACTATCTGCCAATATGGTTCTATGAGCCAGCAATGCCAATAGATGTATAGCATAGTGCCTTTACACCTACGGCACCTCCAACAGCAATCCGAGGCAGTAGGACAGGGATATGCAATTAGCGGACCTCCAGCTGTTGCAGAACTACAAGTCCCATAAGGCATATCAAGACTCAGACAGCCACAAACATGACACCCAAAGGCAGAGGCATGATGGGACTTGTAGTTTTGCAACAGCTGGAGTTCCGCTCATTGAATATCCCTGCAGTAGGGTATATGGCTCGGAGGCAGGAGGGGGTTAGATGCCAAAAAAAAGTCTTCTGTAAGTGTTCTCTTTTTAAAGGGTAAAAAATTTAGCTTTTAGAGCCATGTCAGCAATGTTGAGCTTGGAGCCATATCACCCGCCACGATTCTAGGTCCCGTTTGACAGATTTGGCTGTCACCGTGAGACTGAGTGAACAAATGTGGTGCAACTGCCACAATGAGGACATCTTGGAAAAACTTCTAAAAATTTCAGTCTATAATGCTGCATAACACTGAGCCAAGGGCTGAGCACACAGTCAAGGTTTTGCAGAAAGTTTCCAGTATAATTATTTTTTTGACTGGTGTGTCTCTTTAAATGGGTAGCAGATGTCAGAGAACGGAAACTTGTGTGCTATCCATAATTTAATACATCTCAGAAAAGTTCATGTGTGAGCCAGTGAGGAGAATGCTGATGGCTAGTCATCTGCTTAGTATATATTCAGTATAGTCCTAGATTCCAGCGGTTGTCAGTCATACATCATGATCAGTGCAGTCATTGGTGCTGGGTCACAGGTGCAGGATCTGTGCCGTCATTAGAGGCTTCCCCATGTCTTGGAGGGTGCTGCGGGATCCACCTGCAGTCAAGGAGCAATACTGAGCTGGCTGGGGACTCATTGATAATGAATACCTGAATCGTGTTGAAATATTGATAGTTCCTGGAAACGTCAATGCAGAGGTCATCGGTGGAGCATTCAAACCAATGTACATGTATTTCATTATTTTCATGATCTGGTGTATAATCCATAACATAAGCCGCTTAAGCTTGGCTCCTAAATTAATGTCACCCTATAGTCATTTTGCTTTTAAAGTGAAAATCCAGCTATGTACAAATGTCAGGACCTGTTCTGTAAACATAATGGGGGGGGACCAAAGTAATGTTTCCTCTATTGGGTCATAGCCATCTTGCATCCCCCACATGCTTAACCACTTGAAGATCATGCCTTTTTCTGACATTTTGTTGCTTACAAGTTAAAATCAGTATTTTTTTTGCTAGAAAACTACTTAGAACCCCCGAACATTATATAACATAAAAAATATTTTTTTTTAGCAGAGACCATAGAGAATAAAATGGCGCTGCAATATTTTATGTCACACTGTATTTGCACAGTGGTCTTTCAAATGCAATTTTAATGAATGAATAAAAAAATAAAATTAAAAAAAATGTAAATTTAGCCCACTTTTTGTATAATGTCACAGATGATGTTACTCAAAGTAAATGGATAACTACCATGTCATGCCTTAAAATTGCGCACACTCGTGGAATGGCGACAAACTATGGTACTCAAAAATCCCCATGGGAGGCACTAACATTTTTTAAGAGTTACCCGTTTAGAGTTACAGAGGGGATCTTGCGCTAGTATTATTGCTCTTGTTCTAACAATTGTGGCGATACCTCACATGTGTGGTTTGAACACTGTTTACATTTGCGGGCGCAACTTGCGTATGCGTTTGCTTCTGGGCGCTTTAAATTTTTTTTAACATGTAAACGTCCCTTGTGACAGTAGGCAATGATGGGTACCCTTTTTATGGAGGGATCTGGTGTCTGACAGGGACAGAGGGATTGACATGGTCCGCCTACCCAGAAGACCTGGCGCACCCCTCTCCTCGTGGCCACCCAAAGCTGACCTAAGTAAGAGGTCGAGGGGTTCTCCCACAGAGGGGCATTTCCCCCACCCCCCAGGTAAGGGGAGGAAGGAGCCTGAGTGCCACAAATCCTCCCCCTAGATGTCAGGGCAAGCCCGAGGACTCACACCGTCCACCCTAGTACCAAAAAAAAACCTGTAACCTGTTATTGAAATTAAGACTTTGATTGAATTCATTTTCAAATATATATATATATATAAAGTTAATTTGCATTCCACGCTGCCTATGTAAAGTGTGTGTGTGTGTACCCATATGGTGAACTTCACTTTCCCATACTACTTTTAAAAATTAATTGTGCATGTTTTGCAGTGTGGGATATGGAATTAGTCTGCAAGATTTGTATACAGCACATGCCTAAGTTAAGAGGTCTCTGGAGCACCTGGGAGTAATTTTCTTAAGCACAAAAAGTTATGCTTAAGCATGTTGAGATTCCAGCCATTGGTATAGTATGTCCGAACAAGGAATAATAACATTATATATAATTATATATAAATTTTTTTTTTTTTTCTCTCTAAGGTTCATTTTTAAAGTCAGGTTTACTTTAAGTCAGGGGAGACAACATTACTTATGGAGAGAAGTTACTCCAGTGGGCTGAAGTTACAAGCTGATTGGTTGCTCTGCAAAGCTGCTCCAGTTTTGGGAAATTCCCCTCCCATCTGTGTTGAACTTTGTATTCTTGTTAGCAGTCCAGCCATTGTATTGTTCAGACCTTTCCATTTAATTTTACATAGTAATGCATTTTATTAAACGTCCCTGTGAATGCATAATTCTGTGATTTATTGCAGACTGATGTGTCATGCCCTTTGCCTGCTTCCCCATCCTTGCAGTTGTCTGTCTGCAGCATGCGTTTGGCCCCCAGCCAGTGTAGAGCTGAAAGAGCTGACTTTTCCGGATGGAGAAGCAACAGGAAAGAAACCTCTTTCATTCAGTGTGTATTTTTGTATTTCCGAAGGAGAATCTGGAGAAAGCGGAAAACACAACTGTACGTCATGCTTTTTGTTTTTTTTTCTTCCCATAATAATTTTTCCACAGAAATAAGATTTCAAGTCAGTAGTTTTAGGCTAAAACAATTATATGTAAATCTCAACTGTGAAGGCTTAATATCCCTACTTCATCCTACTGTGCCATTTAAACTGAAAACTTTAGCTGACTATGTAAAATGGCCAGATTAAGACATATCAATCTCCTAATGTCACTTTAAAAATCTACTAAATTGTCTGTTTGAATAAAGGGTGGACACCATTCAGAAATGCCTCAAACATGTGTTAAGATCTCTTAATTAGAGTCCCTGGGGCCCTAATCTTGTGGTGCTTCTTTAGATCCATTCTTGAACTTCCTAAGGTTCTTTAGTTTGGTATTGGGTGGAGCCCATCTCCCAGAAGCTGGTGGCTTTTTTTCACAGGTGCAGAAATCCACTGCAGTATCTTCCATCCTTGAAACGCTTGGAAGAGACCAGTGATGCCTCTGTGCATGCATTTTTCCAAAGAAATGGCAGTGAGGAAGAGAAGCGGGGGGGGGGGGGGATGTAATTCAAGAGCCATTTAGTTCCCCTTTTAATGTCCTCGGGTACCATGTCCCACTCTGTGAACATTAAATAACATTGCAACAGAGACCTAGGAATGTATATCTACCCGTGTTCCTAATTCTCAGAGCTTGCCGTCAAATTGACAAAATCACTTATTGCCAAAACGTTGTAATTGGATAGTACCGGCAAAGGGTAAAACCCGGGTCAGGTTTTTCTTTTCGTGTGTGTGGTTGACCAGTGGACTCAGTTAGTGAAACAACAGTAGATCAGTAGACACAACAGTGAGAAAAGCTTTTTTAAGGCCTCTTTCACACGTGCGTCCATGGATGACATTTGCATCTATTTTTCATATCCACCATCAGAGTCCATAACAAATTAAAGAAAAAAAAAAAAAAAGGGGAATGCAAAAAATGGACCATTTGTCCATTTTACTGTTTGTTTTTCATCCATTCCGTTTTTCTAACGGAACAAAAATAGGGCTTTGATCTGTTTCAAACAACGGATGTTGATGGAGACGGATGTACAGTAAACAGATGATCATCCGTTTACATCCATTTTTCCATAATGATGCATTGATGTCTGTTTTTCATCCAAGGGATGGATGAAACCATGGTCCACACATGTGAAAGGGGAAGCCAAAGGGAGGTGAATTCTTTGTTTTGCTCACCTAATACTTTGCCAAATTTTAAATGGAATGGTGCAGAGATTGTACAGTCAGATTGCAAACTATGTAATATGTGGGCCTACCTGAAATATTAGTTTACATGCCCTGGCAGAATTTATGATTTCTTGGCCATTTTTCAGAGCATATGAATGATAACACAGACTTTTTTCACTCATGGTTAGTGTTTGGCTGAAGACATATATTATTATCATCAATCAACTGTGCTTACGCTTTTTAAATCATAATGGCAACAAAAACTACCCAAAATGGCCCTGATCAAAAGTTTACATACCCCAGTTCTTAATGCCATGTATTGCCCTCTTTAACATCAATGACAGCTTGAAGTCTTTTGTGGTATTTATGGATGAGGCTCTTTATCTTCTCAGATGGTAAAGCTGCCCATTCCTCTTGGCAAAAACCCTCCAGTTCCTATAAATTCTTGGGCTGTCTTGCATGAACTGCACGTTTGAGATCTCCCCAGAGTGGCTGAATGATATTGAGGTCAGGAGATTGAAATGGGCACTCCAGAACCTTCACTTTATTCTGCTGTAGCCAATGACAGGTGGACTTGGCCTTGTGTTTTGGATCATTGTCATGTTGGAATGTCCAAGTACGTCCCATGCGCAGCTTCCTGGCTGATGAATGCAAATGTTCCTTCAGTATTTTTTCATAACATACTGCATTCATCTTGCCAAAATTTTGACCAAATTTCCTGTGCCTTTGTAGCTCACACATCCCCAAAACATGAGCAATCCACCTCCGTACCTTTTCATCATAGGCCTTGTTGAAGCCTCTCAAAATGTAGCGTTTCTGGTTGTGGCCAAAAAGCTCAATTTTGGTCTCATCACTCCAAATTACTTTGTGTCAGAAGGTTTGAGGCTTGTCTCTGGCTGTTTGGAGTATTGTAAGCGGGATACTTTGTGGCATTTGCATATTAATGGCTTTCTTCTGGCGACTCGATCATGCAGCCCATCTTTCTTCAAGTGCCTCCTTATTGTGCATCTTGAAACAGCCACATCACATGTTTTCAGAGTCCTGTTTTTCACCTGAAGTTATTTGTGGGTTTTTCTTTGCATCCCGAACAATTTTCCTGGCAGTTGTGGCTGAAATTTTTGTTGGTCTACCTGACCGTGGTGTGGTTTCAACAGAACCCCTCATTTTCCACTTCTTGATTAGAGTTTGAAGACTGCTGATTGGCGTTCTTAATTCATTGGATATATTTTTTTTTTATCCCTTTCCTGTTTTATACAGTTCAACTACCTGTTCCCGCAGATCCTTTGACAATTCTTTTGCTTTCCCTATGACTCAGAATCCAGAAACCTCAGTGCAGCACTGGATGAAAGATGCAAGGGTCTGTCAGGAGTCCAGAAACGCGTTGACTATAATATATATATATATATATATATATATATATATATATATATATATAAAATATACACATACATACACACACACACACACACACACCAGGCCTCATATACACTGTACGAAAATCAAAGGGGAAAAGTCGTAAGACGAGCTGTCTGTGGATTTTCAGATCGTTAGTACGGTGCTTTCGACAGCGGATTTGACTTTTTCATCAGATAAAAGCTGGATGTGCAGGCTATAAAGTGTTTGGCGGATGTGGACTCAACATCTGACTTTCGGATGGTCAGTACAGAAATCCGTCACACAAAAGTACAAATGCGCATGATCAGAAACGAGGAACGAGCCAGAAGAGTTTGGTTGTGTAAACTACTGTTCATAATCTAGAATTAACATTTGTGACGCGGCAGCTGATGAAATGTCGAAATGCAGTGCAACTTCTACTAGCACGAAATTAGCACAAGGGGCCCAAAGGGCGGAGATTGAGAAATGAACTTCCTCTTTATACTCTCATAGTATGCTATACAAAATCCTGCACACGCGCTTTTGCCAAAAATCAGATGCTCGTGTGTACGAGGCCTTAAGGTTTGACCTCATAGTATATGGTTTTGATAAATCTGAAGACAAAAATCTGCAGGAAATCTAATAGTGTATGGGGTCTTAGGCAAGCCATTGACGGACTTAAAGCAGATATCGGCCAAATTTTTTTTTTCTTTTTTTTAAAGTCAGCAGCTACAAATACTGCAGCTGCTGACTTTTAAAATATGGACACTTACCTGTCCAGGGCGCCCACGATGTCGTCACCCGAAGCAGATCTGTCGCTTGGCTCTCGGGTGCTGCCGCCGCCATCTTCAGTAAGCGAATCAGGAAGTGAATCCTTATTTCTTCTTCTTTCTGGTCTGATTTTCTGTTCCCCTTTTGTATATTTTTGTTGGTTAATGGCTAATCACCAGAGCTTTCATCTCTGGATCGAATGTTCTCTACCTGATTATTCTTTTTGCAAGCTACTGCAGTGTGTTAGGCTGCGTTATGCCTTCGCACACTTTTGATAGAGTTACTGAATGCTCCGAATCACCTCAGAACTTGTCTTTTTTTTTTTTTTATTGGTACACTCCTAAAGTCAGCCTTGTGTACTGTTCACACTTTATTACTTTTAAATTATATTATATCTATATCTATATTATATCTATCACACACACACCACAACATGACCAGCATTCACACAAGCACTGTGCTGCACTAGGGTGCAGGAACATTTTAATTTCTTACAGTATGTGCATAGGGGTGCTAAAAACGTATGGCAGGGCGATATATATAGCCCATTCCCCTGCAAAACAGGAATTCTAGTTAGAATGCCATTTTTTAGCGCGAATTACCGCAAAGCCTAGATGTTAAATCCAGCCTTAAAGCCTACCTAGAGAATAGTACCTTCCTGCAGATTGCACTCGTGACCCCAGGAAATGTCACAAACCAGGAATATATGTGAACGTTTCAGCATCTTCTCGAATCAGAAGCATTTCAGATAACGCTGTGGCCATGCAAGGTTTATAATCCTATGTGCAGCTGACTTTCTCTCAGTAATCCTATTGAAACACACTGCAGTCAGCCAATTTTAGGCTCCCGCTGTAGAAAATGACTTATAACAGAACAAAGTCGTCCAGGAAAAAAAAAAAAAAAAAAAAAACATGAATCCAGCAAACAGCTCATCCAGGAGAACGCAACCGTTCAGATATATATATATATATATTTTTTTTTTTTATGCACAGAGTTCAGACTTAAAGCGGTATTAAGACACAAAAGCAAACATTTATTATACTGCAACTTACCAATTCTTAGATGTGGTGGCTGCATTCATTTTTTTTAGGCTTTTATTTTTCCCCCCTTCATTTTCAACTGGTGATCTGGAGAGCATAGTGTTTTTCAAAAGAACAAACTCTCCTGCATATGTATGCATTGCAACTGTGATCAGTGGATCGTGGGTGCAATGCAAGGCTTCTGCAGACCAGCTTCCTATTCATACTGAAGGTATGGGCTTTCAGTTAGAGAGCTGTAGAAGTGTAAGCTGGGGGTGGAGGGGACTAAATTGTTCCATGTTACACCTTAAATACTGATGTAACATGATGCAAAAGGTGGTGCCTTTAAAGTCCCAACCTCAGCCACTGATCTCCTGCAACAACAAAGTAATTGGCGTTCAATGCCTTTATTGGAGGGATGCTGCTAAGCTCCGGTCCTCCTCACCACCTTGGATGTACAAGAAATGCACTGTTTTACCAAAAGTATTGGGACGCCTGCCTTTACATGACCTTTAATGGCATCCCAGTCTTAGTATGTAGGATTCAATATTGAGTTGGCCCACCCTTTGCACCTATAACAGCTTCAATTCTTCTGGGAAGGCTGTCCACAAGGTTTAGGAGTGTGCCTATGGATATGTTTGACCATTTTTTCAGAAGCGCATCTGTGAGGTCAGGTACTGATGTTGAATGAGAAGGCCTGGCTTGCAGTCTCTGCTCCAATTCATTCCAAAGGTGTTCCATTCGGGTTGAGGTCAGGACTCCATGCAGGCCAGTTCCTCCACCCCAAACTCGCTCATCCATGTCTTTATGGACCTTGCTTGGTGCACAATCATGTTAGAACATCTACCTAAATTGCCCACTGACTGAAAATTAAAAAAAAAAAAAAGCCATCTGTGGCCAGCTTAACAAATGCAAACATGCTGCTTTCTTTATTCGACTGCCCCTTTCCTATAGGTCCTTCCCGTCTGGGCTCCACATTTCTCACAAATAATGTAATTGATGGCCAGCTTCTTCTTCCTTGTCCTGTGCCGGCCTACTGGTGATGCTACTGAGGTGGCTTGTTGTTCAGAAACAATAACAAACTGTCTTGTACAGATTATGCGAGAGATGTGGTGTTCCCTGGAAGGCAAGGGGGCGACGTTGTCCTCCCAGGAGGCACCTGTGAGACTAGAGCTCCGTCACCAGTGCCTCAAGGAAAATCAGAAAGTAGGAAAAAAATAAATGTAAGCTTATCAAAAAATATTTTGATTCTCAACGCAATTTTTTTTATTTTTATGGATGGGTATTCAGTGCTTGCATGCACCAATGAATTTTGTATTTTCAGAGGGGGTTACTCACCTTAAAAAATGTAATATATTGGTAGGAGGAAGGATAAACTGCCGCACTCCTAAACGAGCCAGAGTATCAAGCTATTAAAATCAGCTTCAGCCAGGCTCCATCCAGGACAATCATCCAATGCATTTCGCCCTGCCCTCGGGGCTTCATTGATAGCTTGATATTTGGGCTCATATAAGAGTGTGGAAGTTTATTCTTCTACTTTCTCACTTGTGTATACTGAGGCAGGACAGGCTCTTACACGCTAGAACCCACCTAGTGTTAATCACTGGAGCTTTTTGTATGGGAACCTGGAGCGACGCCCTAAGCTTTCTCGGGCTATGAAATATATTGGTGCCGCCCCCAAGTCACCCCTCCAATTCACCATTAAGCAAATACTTTGCTATGTGCACGGATCTCTCCAAAATTAGCTGTGGCATGTTATTTGGGCTCTTGCAGTTCGGAAAGTTCACGGGTATTAATGATCTGTAATAAAAACCTGCAACACATTCAGGTACATATCACAGAGATCACAGTACTCCTTTTGACAATACTTTCATCTGATTTTCTCTTCAGCAGAACTTTGTTCAGGCATCATCCAGGGTAAGCTTGACTTCCTGACATGGCACAGTCAACTATGGCGTTTGTGCAGTTCTTGTCTGTCTTCACAAAATGTTTGACACAGATGAGCCCCAACAGCAGCCTTTCACCCGCAATGTTTAGTCTGATCACTTTGGGAGAGGAGACTGAGCACGCGCTTCCTCTTGCTTGCAGCAGACTGGTGACATCATCTCAGCCTGGGCAAAAATCACAGACTAAAACTATGAGACAGCTTTTTAAATGATAAAAAGGTATAGCTTTTTCGAAAGATTACACAGTTGCTGTATTTTGTGGGATATCAGAACGTATTCATGCAGACAAGTTACTAAAAGCCCACTTTAACATTCCAAGCCTTCATTTCCAGTCATTATGACCCAAGTCTACCTTTAAGTCAAGGCTGGAAAACAGAGCGGATTTCTCTCCCATCCTGCCACCCTCTTATTTCTGCCTGTTCTAAGTGCAGATTTTTTGACACATTTCCATGATTGCGTCTTAAATAGATTGTAATGGAGAATGAAAACCAGGCAAGACGTGAACTGCTTTTAAGCTGCTGTCAGAAAAAAAAAAAAGTTGATGACACATTGAAGTACAAATAGCAGCAGACTCATTTAGCAGCCATAGTGTTAAATGCAATGACATTTGCAATACATCAAAAAAAATAATCATTGCACCACAGAAGCTGAAGCGTGGCGGAGGCAAATTTACAGCAAGGAAGAAAAATAAAATAATATCAGGGCCAGTGGAGAACAGTTCCTTATAGAAGGGCAGCCTATAGTGGAAATATAGGAATGCAAAAGCATTCAACCATAAAGCAGCCACTTATTTTTTTAATGAGTTACCTCTACCACAGCGCGTGCTTCAAGGATCTCATTTTCACTTAGCTGACTCCACTTAATACAGCTGATAAATTTACAGTTATCTGAAAACCTTTAAATGTCTAAAACAAAACAAAACTACCACATAACAAAGAATGCTGGTTACTTGGCGCTGGATACTTTGGCCAGAGTCCACGGATGACCCCACAGGGCTACTAGGGGTGAACTAGGGCTGAAACAACTAATCGATTAATCGACAACTAATCGATTATGAAAATAGTTGTCAACTATTTTCATAATCGTTTAATCGGCCAGCCAATTAGTTAGCCTGCATACAGAATGCAATATTTGTTTACATATCAGGAAATCCAGTGCAGCACACATACAGCTCAGTACACCGTCCATACATGTCAGTAAGTGCCTGAGAACTTATGAATGTGTGAGGAGCAATGCCTCATGGAACATGTAGTCCTGGGCAGGAAATGAGTGGGTGTAAAGGCAGAAGCTTTTTACCTTGTTATAGGAGCACACTATACTATAATTTGTAGCTTGCTATTGGGGCATTCTGAATGCAGGGAGCCAGAAGCATCGGTGAGGAACCCCAGAAGAGAAGAATCTGGGCTGCTCTGTGCAAAACCATTACACAGAGCAGATAAGTATAACATGTTTGTTGTTTTAAAAAAAATACTTTAAAGACTGTGCAGGGAAGATCAGCATCTGAACCCAGAGAAGGTGAAGGCAGATAGACTGGAGGTAATAGAAGGCATTACAATTACATTTAAAGTAAACTTTTACATGGAGGCAAGCCACATTACGTGGGAGCAGGGCATATTACATGCAGGCAGGGCACATTGGAACAGGGCACATTACATGCGCCCCGGTGTGAAAGGGGTCCAAATAAAAAATGTGATCTCCTAGTCTGATATTTACCAGATTCAACCTCCAATAGTATATACAGTATTTCTCTTCTGTTATTCTCAGAGTAGATTAGAGAATTTTCTCCCTAAACATATAGTTGGTTATTTATATTTACCACTGCATAGAGATTAAGAATTCATTTTTTTTAAACTTTACATATCAAATTATACACCACTCTCTTTTTTTTAAGGTTATTATCTGATTAATCGAAATAATAATCGGCCAAATAATCGATTATGAAAATAATCATTAGTTGCAGCCCTAGGGTGAACCTCATTCAGACATTTCTAGGAAATTTTTTAATGGATTGGTTGGTATGATAAAGGTCGTTAGCTGCCATAGATAAGATTTATTTTTTCTTGCCTAGACAAGAATGACCCCAGTTTCCAAGCACCTGCTGGGATACCACTCTGCTAATTCCTCCACTGACCAACAAATAAATTTCGAATAATAATAACTTACAAAGCCATTTACAACTTGATCTATCCCCTGAAGACGTCACATGGATGAAGCATATTGGGCGGAGCCACTCACACTATACTTCCACAACAGTGGAAAGCATGGCCATTTTGAATAGAAAGCGAGGAGCGAACAGTAAAACCTGATGTGCGGGGCTATGTTTAAGCGTATAATATGCTGCATTCATGGGAAATTAATAGTATTACACTATTAGAGGTCTTCTCTCTCGGTATTATGTTCTGAGACCTGTTGGAATAGATGAAGTGAAATATTGGAAGTATATCTCAAAAGGAGTGTGTGAGGTGGAGTCCTAGATAAAAGGGAAGCCTGTATTTAAGCCTTTGAGACCCTCTTATTTCATAAGGCAGTCACAAAACATCTGGTGAGTGTTTTGCCCAGAGGGAGAGGTGGAAGGAGTGTTATGTACGAGCACTTTTGATTTGGAGTGAACAGAAACACTAATTTATGAAGAAGCATGACTTTAATTTGATGGCACTTTTAAGAGAGCGCACAAATGATTTTGCACATAAGAACTGGCTAAAAGGACATCAATTTGTACTTTGTATTTAAAGAGGAACTGCAGTCTGCTCACATAATTTGTAATAAAAAACATCTTTGCCATTCTGAAGCTTCCCTCCAATCACTTTGCATATTATTTTATATATACTGCGATTCTGTACTTTCCAAAATATGCTGCAGAAATCTCCCTCCACTGAGTCTGGCAGCATCCATTTTAACTGTGGGCTGAAGCTGCTGCCTGTTCACTTCCTGGATTTACACAGACACACAGAGGCACACCTCCAGCTCTCATTGGCCCTCTTATGACTCACCCCCCTCCTTTCCTGGCAAACTCTCACAAGAGTGAGAATGAGTGAGAGTGTGAGCGAGAGCTGTCGATGATGTCATAAGCCTAGGCTAATGACCAGACAGGAAGGTATTAACTGGCGGGAAAAAAAAAAATGTTTTAATATCCAAAGTTAAGGTCCCTTTTAAGCACTAATAGCACTTTATAATCAATTGGATTGTGTATATATATTTTAATAGACAAATGTAAAAAGGAAATTGGGTGGAGTTTATTTTTAGCGTTACACATATTTATGGTTTATATTTACGACGGCCCACAACTACATCACCAACGTCATCTCAAAATATTAACCAAAGTGTCCTCTTCACTCCTCCCAAGACTTTCTGCTCTCTAGCTCCCTTGTCACCACCCCCCTCAAAACTCAGCTCAGGACTTCTCCTGAGCCTCTTCCACTTTCAGGAACTCCCTACACCAGCTTTTCTATCACCTGCTCTTCCCTTTAGAGTGCAAGCTCTCATGAGCAGGGCCTTCCTAACCCCCGTCTTAAATTGCATAATTGTACAATCTGCCTTTATTTTGTAATTAAGTGTACAAACTGTTGGTGCTATATAGTATAAATCCTGTAGAATAATCATTTTCACATCCCACATTCCCAGGAGGCTTTGGGGCAATCCCATGTACATGCACTTTGACATAGCATAGGGCCAGCTGCCAGAACCTGGAAGAGACAACCATCTCCTGGTGCGGTGGTGGAACTGTGAAATACAGCAGGATTGGTGGAATGAGAGTATGTGTATTGAGGATAATCCAGAGAACAAGGGAATTGATAAAATATAACACAGAGGTGAAGTTCCTCTTTAAGAATGGATCATTTGTTTCTTGCAATATGTTGGAAGGCACAAAGTTTTTCTTTGTATTAGATATTTATAGACTGTTGAGACCTGGTTATCGCAGAGCCATCTAGCCTGCTAGAAGTCATCTTGGAATGCCATGAGAATCAGACTACACAACAGGGTACGTGCAACAAAAGACGGCATACCAGAATCCTGCCTCTGGAACAGAATTCACGCATACCCCCTAGTGGTGGGGCATGGAGATAAGAAAGCCTCAGTTTAGACCTCCTGATGAGGTAGAGGTTAAAGTGACTGATTTATGGGCCTGCAACAGGATTAAAGAAACAAGATGTGGGCAGGACCTGGGTCAAGGCAGTTCACAGTATAATACTGCCCCCCCTAGTGGAAAGACAGCAACATACTTCCTGGGGGAGGTTTGGGGTAATAACATACTTCCTGATGATTAGGTAAGACAGCTTACGTATTGTAGATCATTGGACAGATGACTACATGGGTGGGCAGAGGATGTTTTTGTGGTGTTTGCTTTAAAAATGAGAGCCAACAATGAGGTGCCTCTTCTCTTGCCCCTTTCTCCTCGAGCTTCAGCTAAGATACAGAACACAGAGAATGGACATACATAACGCATCATCTATGTGCGCTTTTGTTTTATATGCTCTCTATTAGTCTTTTCATTTTCTATGTTAGCGTTCTACTTTCTTTGTAAAATAAGACCTTTGCTTCTTTGAGCATTGTGTTTATTTTTTTTATACTGAATATTGTTATGATATCATTAAAGATTTCATAGACTAGCTAACTATAGGTACAGACAAGGTAGTACAAATGTATAATTTAAATAGGAGGAATTCAAATCTCACTGCTTATTTATTTCACACTAGCCCAGTGGTGATCCACTTTATTTTATGCTTTATATAATCCACTAAAGATTCCTTTGTTCACTGCCTAAAAGTGAAGTATGGCCAAAGCTTTTTTTTTTTTGGCCATACTTCTCTTCTGGGTCCCAGAACTGCACCTACTTGTGTTCTCCTGTGACACAGAATCAGCTGACAGTGGGTAAAGCCTGCTGTCAGCTGTCACAGAGCTGGTTCAGGCTCTGCAGGGAACCGGACAATGTTAGGATCCATCCAGATGCCTGAACGGCAGCTGGCTCAGCCTCTCAGCTTGCTGCTCCCATCCCCTCCACAGCCTGGCACCCCAGTGAGCTCTAATAGGGCAGAGCACAGAGCTGGTGACTGGCAATCACTGCTCTCTGCTCAGAGTGCACCAAGAACTGAGCGATCAGCAGTTATGTAATTGCTCAGTGTCACAGCAAGCAGGGGACAGCTGCAGAAACACACCAAAGCAGCAGCCTTATAGGAGAGTATACGTTTTTTTTTTTTATATATAGCCCACACTTCTCCTTTAAGGGCGGGGCTGCAGTCCCCTGTCACTTGACAGTTCTGTGCAACCTCTCCCTCATTCTCCAAGGCGTGTGCGATGGAAGAGCCGGCAGTGCTTAGAACCCAGGAACATACTCTGCCTTGCAATTCTCCTTGACTCAAATTCAAGGCCGTTCAGAAGAGTCTTATCTGGATGCAGCATATAAAAAGATTCAAAAGATTTGGCAATCACAATAAACTGCTTTTATTCCCAAAATGTGACATCAGCAACTACCTAGTCATACTTGTGACAACAGACATTTATTAAACCTCTTCAGATCTAAGGATCTCATACATATGAATGAAAGAAAAACTGCATGGCTTCTTTCTATCAGTCATCTTGACTATCTTAGTATAGTCAGCATAGGGGTTGGATATGCAAGTCAAAAGGTAAGATCTAATCAATGAGAACAAAAAAAAAAAAAGTTAAGAAACAAAAAGGTTTCTGAGGATCTATATGAAATACAAATGTGATAATCACCGAAAACAGTAGAAAAGTGACCTTCGTCCACAACCAGAGGAAAAGTACATAAATGGGATCCATCTTCAACTACATAATGAGACCAGGACTTTTGTAAAAAATTCTGTAAGGCTCCATTCACACTTGTTGTGCGACTTTGGGCATCAAAGTCACATGAAAAATCACAGCTCATTCTTTTCAATGGCACTCGTTCAAATCAGTGTGACTTAAAGTCGCAGTGACATTGAAAAGGTGCCAGCACTACTTTGGTGCGACTTTGGTCCAGGGAATGTAAAGTCAAATCAAAGTCGCACCAAAATCACGCTCCAAAGTCGCACTGGAAAAAAATGTGCGACTTTGGAGACGCACTAAATGTGAATGGGGCCTAAAGTCTTTAAGTCAAAGTAGCCAGTACCCTAAACAGGTAATTAAGTTTATATCCATTTTATCAAATCCTAAAACCTTCCCTGTGCCAGTGACAAAGCAAACAGCAATTGAAAGGAGGGCACTGCTAAAGCTGGCCATACACTAGTTGATTTTTGAAGGAACATTCATACGAACATTCTTTATACATTTGATGACTTGACAAATGTTTAAAAAGGTATTTAAAAATTTAATTTGCTTTTAACATTCAGTTTTTGAACACATGAATTTTCCTGAAAAAAAAAAAAAAAACCCCACCACACATACACAGTTAGAAATGAATTTGTTAGAGGAACATTTCCCACCCCGTTCCTTTAAATTTTCTCATCACCGCAATGCAAAAGGGATGTTAATTTGACCCCACTGACCTTTAGAAAATGGAACAAATGTTCCTAAAATAAACAATTTTGAAGGAAATTCTACTAGTGTATGGCCATTACGGGGTGAGATCGTAAACTGAATTGGACCAATGTTTGTAGTATCCATCCAAATCATATACAGGAGAATTATGGTTTATGTCCATCCGACTCCATTGGTCAGATTCTTGTACTTTAGGTCTGTCTGGTTCATAAGGAGGTCCTGAACTCCCTGTTGGGTTTTAGATTTAAGACAGAAATCCAGCATTCCCTTCAGTCTTGCACAGTTATACAGGCATTTCTCCTGTACCAAAATTGCTAATTTCACTGCACACTGTGAGCTTCTCATAGCATACATTAGATGCTGCAAGTCAAATAGAGCTCACATCATTTCCTGGCTGAAGGACATCCATCATCTAGCTCTTTCCTCCCCAGCTTGACTGTCCCTGCCTCCCTTCCCTTACATTTCTTTCCATTATGGAGTCTTAGCATCTCATCTGGACATGTCCTAGGGTAATCTGCATGCAAATACCAAACAAAAAGAACCAGTACACCAAAAAAAATAGCTTGAATCTTTACTGAGGGCTTCTTTGCAATAACAGCATATTTGGCACGCAGAGGAGCCACCAATGTTTCAGGGACAATATGGCCTCCTTTCTCCACGTTATGTCACCTTGAGAAAGGAGGCCACAGGGTGTCCGGAATGTCAGTGGTTTGGATGCCTTGCTGACTCACTTAATGACGTGCTTGCCATGTGGATACCAACTGCTCCCCCTCTTTCTGAAAATGCTAGCTTTCTGACAATCTCATTGACCATCTTTCAATACTTATG
The DNA here is from genome assembly GCF_042186555.1 of Aquarana catesbeiana. Taxonomy (NCBI): domain Eukaryota; kingdom Metazoa; phylum Chordata; class Amphibia; order Anura; family Ranidae; genus Aquarana; species Aquarana catesbeiana. Next base: position 560,451,358 of record NC_133328.1, read on the forward strand.
AGCCACTGAACCCAAATAAGTATGCATAAAGTCAGAGTAAGGCTTGGATCACACCTTCAGGTACGACCAAGTGCGGTCATGTTTCTACGTGTCGCATGGAGGGCAGTTCACAATGGGCTGCAATATGCATGAAAAAAGCCCCAGACTCATTTCGAAAATGTACCACACTCAATCACATGGTGCTGTGCAACATGCGACAACACTAAGCTTGCAGGTGGTTTGAGAAAATACCACATTATGGACACAATCTTTGCAAATAAGTGTTTATTTCTATGATCATCAGCTCCATCTAGTGGCCAAAATGGCTCCAATTTTCCAAGGGATTTCAATGGATGGCAAGGGGAGGCAGCTGACATGGTCACCCACTGATCGAATTTGAAACCGTGCATGGCCAGATTTATTAGAAGAAAGCGGCTCACCAAGCCTACCACCTTCAATCTACATATATTTAAAAATGCCACTTTAGTGGAGTGGCCCTTTCATTTTCCCAGTATTGGATGTCTGGAGTGAACCCAGACATGCTTTTTTTCATTTAAACTCCACTTTTTTTGTTAAGAATACAAAAAAAAAAAAAAAAAAAAAAGAACCACAAACACACACACACACACACACACACACACACACACACAAACAATCCCCTCTGAGTGATCAATGCACATTGCAGAGATTTTAACATACTTTTTTGCACATCCCTACCCATTTTTGCTCTGAAGGAATAGCTTTCTGGTTGTGCCGATGGGCAGAATAATTCAGAATGTGAGTGACTTTTTCATTATTAATCAGCCTATTGCACTTGCAGTGGTCTTATACGGAAAGTTAAAGTGTCTGCATCCTTTTAGGATTAACCCTTTGGGAGTATCTCACCAAAACTTACATTCCTTATTGCAGGGGATGCCTAAAATCTGACTTGTATCTTAATGCGGACTTCTGGGGAAATCAGTGAGCCAATCACAAACAGGAAATGACATCTCTGGGGGTCCTGTATACCAACTGTGTACAGAACACTTCCAGGTTGCCATATTGCATTGAATTTTACAAAAAAAAAAAAAAAAAAAATACAGAGCTGCAGATTGAAAAGGAAATGTAATTTTTGATACAATTAACTTACAATATGACTTGTATAATAATTGTATAGGCTAGTTTTTATTTTATTTTTCACCCGCAAAAGTGGATTGCGCCTCCATCCTGTAAATATGTAAATATTTCTAACAAGAATGAAATTGTTTGTACCAAGGAAAAAGGATATTTGCTGACCAATATTTGATTTTAAGCTGCTGGCGTATTATGTTTATACTATGTGTTTATTATTGTTAGATTTGTATGCCAGACAGTAAAATATTGATATATTATATGATTCTGTTATTAAATTATGATTATCTGGAGGACACACTGAGTTTGTCTATTTGTAGAAGATAATACAAATACACTTTATAAAATAAACATTGCTATGACTCTAGTATTAGTATTTCTAGGATTTGACAGGTAAGTCGTTCAGTGCTTTCATTCAGCAACATCAGACAAGGTCCCATGCACCGACAGCCCCCCTCCCCCATGCATCGACAGCCCCCCTCCCCCATGCATCGACAGCCCCCCTTCCCCATGCACCGACAGCCGATCAGTGCTACATTACACTAAATATCTGAAAGCAATATCCGGGATCCTTCCACCAGGTTGCCTCTTCCTCTGGATTATACTTGGTAGTGATGACTCTCCAGCCTGCCAGCTCCCAATGTCATCAATCATCGAGGAACAACTGGTGGCAGACACAAGACTCATGTGCGAGGATTTACTATCAGCGTTGTCACAGACGGCCCTCTACAGAGAAGGTTTCTTCCCCAGAATATTGGATCTTCCTGGATTTCTATCCTGAGCAAGAAAATTACAGAATGATGGACAGTACAATGGGAGAGAAGGCAGACGACATCTCACATCTACTATGGAGACCCATTGTGCAGATATCCCCCGGTAACCAGGCTGCCTGCACACAACACAGTCTTCACATAGCTCAAATTTCCTTGTTTGAGCTGCTGAGACCAAATATCCTCCAAGAACAAAGCAATAGGAACCGGAGCCAAGGACCCCCCACCTGAGCCTTGCCGGCGTGCGCAGCCAGGGAGCCCACCTGAGCCTTGTCGGCATGCGCAGCCAGGGAGCTCACCTGAGCCTTGCCGGCGTGCGCAGCCAAGGAGCTCACCTGAGCCTTGCCGGCGTGCGCAGCCAAGGAGCTCACCTGAGCCTTTCCAGTGTAAGGAGGCAGGGCACAGAGAACATTCAGTGTATGGAGGCAGGGCACAGAGAACATTCAGTGTATGGAGGCAGGGCACAGAGAACATTCAGTGTATAGAGGCAGGGCACAGAGAACATTCAGTGTATAGAGGCAGGGCACAGAGAACATTCAGTGTATGGAGGCAGGGCACAGAGAACATTCAGTGTATGGAGGCAGGGCACAGAGAACATTCAGTGTATAGAGGCAGGGCACAGAGAACATTCAGTGTATGGAGGCAGGGCACAGAGAACATTCAGTGTATGGAGGCAGGGCACAGAGAACATTCAGTGTATGGAGGCAGGGCACAGGGAACATTCAGTGTATGGAGGCAGGGCACAGGGAACATTCAGTGTATGGAGGCAGGGCACAGAGAACATTCAGTGTATGGAGGCAGGGCACAGAGAACATTCAGTGTATAGAGGCAGGGCACAGAGAACATTCAGTGTATGGAGGCAGGGCACAGAGAACATTCAGTGTATGGAGGCAGGGCACAGAGAACATTCAGTGTATAGAGGCAGGGCACAGAGAACATTCAGTGTATGGAGGCAGGGCACAGAGAACATTCAGTGTATGGAGGCAGGGCACAGGGAACATTCAGTGTATGGAGGCAGGGCACAGGGAACATTCAGTGTATGGAGGCAGGGCACAGAGAACATTCAGTGTATGGAGGCAGGGCACAGAGAACATTCAGTGTATAGAGGCAGGGCACAGAGAACATTCAGTGTATAGAGGCAGGGCACAGAGAACATTCAGTGTATAGAGGCAGGGCACAGGGAACATTCAGTGTATAGAGGCAGGGCACAGAGAACATTCAGTGTATAGAGGCAGGGCACAGAGAACGTTCAGTGTATAGAGGCAGGGCACAGAGAACGTTCAGTGTATAGAGGCAGGGCACAGAGAACGTTCAGTGTATAGAGGCAGGGCACAGAGAACGTTCAGTGTATAGAGGCAGGGCACAGAGAACGTTCAGTGTATAGAGGCAGGGCACAGAGAACGTTCAGTGTATAGAGGCAGGGCACAGAGAACGTTCAGTGTATAGAGGTAGGGCACAGAGAACATTCAGTGTATAGAGGCAGGGCACAGAGAACGTTCAGTGTATAGAGGCAGGGCACAGAGAACGTTCAGTGTATAGAGGCAGGGCACAGAGAACGTTCAGTGTATAGAGGCAGGGCACAGAGAACGTTCAGTGTATAGAGGTAGGGCACAGAGAACATTCAGTGTATAGAGGCAGGGCACAGAGAACGTTCAGTGTATAGAGGCAGGGCACAGAGAACGTTCAGTGTATGGAGGCAGGGCACAGAGAACGTTCAGTGTATGGAGGCAGGGCACAGAGAACATTCAGTGTATAGAGGCAGGGCACAGAGAACGTTCAGTGTATAGAGGCAGGGCACAGAGAACGTTCAGTGTATAGAGGCAGGGCACAGAGAACGTTCAGTGTATGGAGGCAGGGACATGAAGCATCCAGCTGTTGATCTAATTCGTGAACTGTTGGGACACCCAGCACTGAATGCTTCATGGCGCTCTGGTCATTGTAAAGAAATAAGAGGCCCCCCTTACCACTCATCCCTCCTCCATGCTGCCAACTATATTACTTTATAGAGAAGCTCAGTCATAAGTGAGGTCGGATCTCTGCAGTTTGCAATGCACTAAAAAATCTCCCAATCACTCTAGAGAAAAGCTCTTTAGTCATTGGTTCCCATTCCCCCCAGAATCTTACTATAATGCCCCCTCTGCCCCATACAATACAGACCACACCCCGGCTAATCTATGGTAAAGCATTTCTTGTATGCCGTACCCAATCTGCATGTGATATAGGCAAAGCCAGCAGCACACCTGTACAGAACTAGAAGAGCCCCAATAGAATACAAAGCTCTGCTCTTCTCCCATCAGAGTCCCCCAATACACTCAGCCACAGTCACACCAGGGAGAGGAGGACACCAATCAAAAACCTTTTACTAAAATGATGTCCAATGAAATGATACCGGGTCCTTGGCCTGTGATTGGTTACATTCATAGAGGAAAGGCAGCACGTGTTCAGGTGATAAGCACCTGTCACTACTGACATCCTAGAAGTCACATGATCCTGAAGGAGGGTGGAGGGGCACATCTGTCAATGTGACATTCTTGCTCCTGGCAGTGTGATGGCGAATTGGTAACAAAAAAAAAAAAATAGAATTTTCCATTGAAAATCAACAGAACCAAGTGCAGCCAGAAAAGAATTATCTACATTGCGGACGAGTTCTTCCCTGCACTCTGAGGAACCCCCATCTTCTGTTTTCATGTATCAATGATGGCCTTGCTGTAAAAGCTGCCCCTACACTATACAATCTCCATTAGATCTACCACCAACAATTTTATTAAAAGGGCCTGCCTGATTTGATACCAATTAAAAAAAGAAAAGGGGGGGGGGGGGCTTCTCTTCATATTACATAGTATTTGTAAAGCTAAAGCTCACCATACAATCTTTGTACAATCAACCTAACAGTGGCCATATGTGCCTGGATCTTATTATCCAATCAGAATGATTAAATCTGCATACAATCCAATAACCATGACTTCGCTTCTGATCAATTCAGATCAAATTCAATCAAACTGAGTCAATCAGCCGGAGAAGGAAACCATCAATTATTGCTTTGCATCGACTGGCAGCACTGAGATTCTTTGATTCTAAATCCAATCGATCAAACAATGAGATTGTCAGTTATTGATCACAATCTTCCAAGTATTGATCAAAATCCCTTTCCCTATGTGCGACATATCGGTCAACTATCAATCGATTATTCCTATCGTGAGTGATAGATCAGAAAAGAATTACCAAAACTATGTAATATGAGCACCAATCAATCTGTACCCAATCCAACAGACCTTGCTGCACAGATTGTAACATGTATAGTGAGCCTTAAATAGGTTGTACAATCAGATTGTATGCTGAATGGCCAGCTGTAGATTTTTAAAGATCAATGTTGTTTCCAGAGTTACATTATACAAGGTTAGAGCTAATAAACTGTACTGATGTGCATGTGCCTGGGTGAGCACAGCCCTGTGGTCAGTTCACAGACCTATCATGATGCTGGGTCTCCTTACCTCTACAAGTCCCGCCTCCCCCTTACCTCTACACATAAGTCCCGCCTCCCCCTTACCTCTACACTTAAGTCCCGCCTCCCCCTTCAGGTCTCACCCCTCCTCTTACCTCTACATTCAGGTCTCACCCCTCTTACCTCTACATTGAAGTCTCACCCCTCTTACCTCTACATTGAAGTCTCACCCCTCTTACCTCTACATTGAAGTCTCACCCCTCTTACCTCTACATTGAAGTCTCACCCCTCTTACCTCTACATTGAAGTCTCACCCCTCTTACCTCTACATTGAAGTCTCACCCCTCTTACCTCTACATTGAAGTCTCACCCCTCTTACCTCTACATTGAAGTCTCACCCCTCTTACCTCTACATTGAAGTCTCACCCCTCTTACCTCTACATTGAAGTCTCACCCCTCTTACCTCTACATTGAAGTCTCACCCCTCTTACCTCTACATTGAAGTCTCACCCCTCTTACCTCTACATTGAAGTCTCACCCCTCTTACCTCTACATTGAAGTCTCACCCCTCTTACCTCTACATTGAGGTCTCACCCCTCTTACCTCTACATTGAGGTCTCACCCCTCTTAACTCTACATTGAGGTCTCACCCCTCTTAACTCTACATTGAGGTCTCACCCCTCTTACCTCTACATTGAAGTCTCACCCCTCTTACCTCTACATTGAAGTCTCACCCCTCTTACCTCTACATTGAAGTCTCACCCCTCTTACCTCTACATTGAAGTCTCACCCCTCTTACCTCTACATTGAAGTCTCACCCCTCTTACCTCTACATTGAAGTCTCACCCCTCTTACCTCTACATTGAAGTCTCACCCTTCTTACCTCTACATTGAAGTCTCACCCCTCTTAACTCTACATTGAGGTCTCACCCCTCTTAACTCTACATTGAGGTCTCACCCCTCTTACCTCCACATTGAGGTCTCACCCCTCTTACCTCCACATTGAAGTCTCACCCCTCTTACCTCTACATTGAATTCTCACCCCTCTTACCTCTACATTGAGGTCTCACCCCTCTTACCTCCACATTGAGGTCTCACCCCTCTTACCTCTACATTGAAGTCTCACCCCTCTTACCTCTACATTGAAGTCTCACCCCTCTTAACTCTACATTGAGGTCTCACCCCTCTTACCTCCACATTGAGGTCTCACCCCTCTTACCTCCACATTGAGGTCTCACCCCTCTTACCTCCACATTGAGGTCTCACCCCTCTTACCTCCACATTGAAGTCTCACCCCTCTTACCTCTACATTGAAGTCTCACCCCTCTTAACTCTACATTGAGGTCTCACCCCTCTTAACTCTACATTGAGGTCTCACCCCTCTTACCTCCACATTGAAGTCTCACCCCTCTTACCTCCACATTGAAGTCTCACCCCTCTTAACTCTACATTGAGGTCTCACCCCTCTTACCTCTACATTGAAGTCTCACCCCTCTTACCTCTACATTGAAGTCTCACCCCTCTTAACTCTACATTGAGGTCTCACCCCTCTTACCTCTACATTGAAGTCTCACCCCTCTTACCTCTACATTGAAGTATCACCCCTCTTAACTCTACATTGAGGTCTCACCCCTCTTAACTCTACATTGAGGTCTCACCCCTCTTACCTCTACATTGAAGTCTCACCCCTCTTAACTCTACATTGAGGTCTCACCCCTCTTACCTCTACATTGAGGTCTCACCCCTCTTACCTCTACATTGAGGTCTCACCCCTCTTACCTCTACATTGAGGTCTCACCCCTCTTACCTCTACATTGAGGTCTCACCCCTCTTACCTCTACATTGAGGTCTCACCCCTCTTACCTCTACATTGAGGTCTCACCCCTCTTACCTCTACATTGAAGTCTCACCCCTCTTACCTCTACATTGAGGTCTCACCCCTCTTACCTCCACATTGAAGTCTCACCCCTCTTACCTCTACATTGAAGTCTCACCCCTCTTACCTCTACATTGAAGTCTCACCCCTCTTACCTCTACATTGAAGTCTCACCCCTCTTACCTCCACATTGAAGTCTCACCCCTCTTACCTCTACATTCAGGTCTCACCCCTCTTACCTCTACATTGAAGTCTGTGTCCTCGGCACACACAGCACATACAATCCACAGCACGCCCTGCCACACCAGCCCCAGTGAGTGGAGGAAATCTCGGGATGTGGAGCCGGGTGTGATCAGGAGCATGGTGAGCCGCCTGACACCGAGTCCGCTCCTTCAGAAAGTCCCCAGTGTTCCCGGCACGGAGAGCCCAGCACAAGGGATGCTCTGCTGCTGCTGAGGCTGCGATGGACGCTCGGTGATCGGAGGGCCACACACAGATGGGATCCTATGCATAACCAGCGAGCGAGGCGGTCCAGCGTCCAGGTAGAAAGAAGGTCGCCCCCCCGGACAGTGTCCCCGCTTATCCCCGTGTACAGAGAGGCCTGTGTGCCCAGCCTGCCTCTCTTCTCCTCCCTGTGCGCTCCTTCTTCTCTACGGGAAGGTCCATCCTTCATCAGCATAACCACGCCCCGCAACCACCAGCCCCGCCCCGGCCACCTTAAAGATGCCGCTGCATCCCTGCACCGAGCATGCGCACTGCACGCCGCATCACCCTTCTCTGACAGCTGGATACAATGTAACGGACTGGAGCGAGACTACATGGAAGCGATGCGTATGATATTGTATCCAAACCCAGGAACACACGTGTCCCCCCATTCACACCTCACACATTCATAACAGTTCAGTTGTGCAAGTCTGCAGAGCTGTGGGGGTTTTATATATATATATATATATATATATATATATATATATATATATATATATATACATATCTTTTTTTTTATTATTTTACTTTTTAACGTTTTTATTTATTTATTTTTGGTTAAAGAGATTGTAAAGTCTATTTTTTCTATTAAACACTTTCCGATCAGGCTTTTTCTGGCACTTTCTGTTTACATCAGTATTAAATTAAATATTGATTATTAATTAAATCAGTATTCTTTGCTAGAAAATTACTTATAACCCCAAACATTATTCATTTTTTTTTACATTTTTTTAGTAGAGACCAGTGGCGACTGGTGATAAATTATTTTGGGGGGGAGCAAGAACCCCCCCGCTATGCCTGCACTCACCCCTCCATGGTGACAGTCCCCCCCCACACTCACCCCTTTATGGTGACAGCCCCCCCCCCACACTCACCCCTCCATGGTGACAGTCCCCCCCCACACTCACCCCTCCATGGTGACAGTCCCCCCCCACACTCACCCCTCCATGGTGACAGTCCCCCCCCCACACACCCCTCCATGGTGACAGTCCCCCCCACACTCACCGCTCCATGGTGACAGTCCCCCCCCCACACTCACCCCTCCATGGTGACAGTCCCCCCCCCACACTCACCCCTCCATGGTGACAGTCCCCCCCACACTCACCGCTCCATGGTGACAGTCCCCCCCCCACACTCACCCCTCCATGGTGACAGTCCCCCCCCCCACACTCACCCCTCCATGGTGACAGTCCCCCCCCACACTCACCCCTCCATGGTGACAGTCCCCCCCCACACACACCCCTCCATGGTGACAGTCCCCCCCCACACTCACCCCTCCATGGTGACAGTCCCCCCCCACACACCCCTCCATGGTGACAGTCCCCCCCCACACACCCCTCCATGGTGACAGTCCCCCCCACACTCACCGCTCCATGGTGACAGTCCCCCCCACACCCCTCCATGGTGACAGTCCCCCCCACACACCCCTCTATGGTGACAGTCCCCCCCACACACCCCTCTATGGTGACAGTCCCCCCCACACTCACCCCCCATGGTGACAGACCCCCCCACTCACCCCCCCATGGTGACAGTCCCCCCCCCACTCACCCCTCCATAGTGACAGTCTCCCCCCGCACTCACCCCTCCATGGTGACAGTCCCCCCCACACTCAACCCCCCATGGTGACGGTCTCCAACCCCCGCACTCACCCCTCCATGGTGACAGTCTCCCCCGCACTCACCCCTTCATGGTGACGGACTTCCCCCTGCACTCACCCCTTCATGGTGACGGTCTCCCCCCCTGCACTTGCCCCTCCATGGTGACGTCCCCCCCTGCACTCACCCCTCCATGGTGACGGTCTCCCCCCCCGCACTCACCCCTCCATGGTGACAGTCACCCTCTACACACCCCTCCATGGTGACAGTCCCCCCCCCACACTCACCCCTCCATGGTGACAGTCCCCCCCCACTCACCCCTCCATGGTGACAGTCCCCCCCACTCACCCCTCCATAGTGACAGTCTCCCCCCCCGCACTCACTCCTCCATGGTGACAGTCCCCCCCCGCACTCACCCCTCCATGGTGACAGTCTCCCCCCCGCACTCACCCCTCCACGGTGACAGTCCCCCCCGCACTCACCCCCCCATGGTGACGGTCCCCCCCGCACTCACCCCTCCATGGTGATGGTCCCCCCCGCACTCACCCCTCCATGGTGACGGTTTCCCCCCCTGCACTCACCCCTCCATGGTAAAGGTCTCCCCCCCCCGCACTCACCCCTCCATGGTGACGGTCTCCCCCGCTCCGCACTCACCCCTCCATAGTGACTGTCCCCCCCCCCCGCACTCACCTCTCCATGGTGACGGCCTCCCCCCCGCACTCACCCCTCCATGGTGACGGTCTCCCCCCGCACTCACCCCTCCATGGTGACAGTCTCCCCCCGCACTCACCCCTCCATGGTGACGGTCTCCCCCCTGCACTCACCCCTCCATGGTGACGGTCTGCCCCCCGCACTCACCCCTCCGTAGTGACGGTCTCCCCCCCCACTCACACCCCTCCATGGTGACGGTCTCCCCCCCTCGCACTCACCCCTCCATGGTGATGGTCTCCCCCCCGCACTCACCCCTCCATGGTGACGGTCTGCCCCCCGCACTCACCCCTCCATAGTGATGGTCTCCCCCCCCCACTCACACCCCTCCATGGTGACGGTCCCCCCGCACTCACCCCTCCATGGCGATGGTTCCCCCCTGCACTCACCCCTCCTTGGTGATGGTCCCCCTGCATTCACCCCTTCATGGTGACAATCCCCCCAGCACTCACCCCTCCATGGTGACAAGCCCCCCGCACTTACTCCGCCATGGTGACGGTCTCCCCCCTCCATGGTGACGGTCCCCGACACTCATCCCTCCATGGTGACGGCCCCCCCCACACTCACCCCTCCATGGTGACGGTCCCCCCGCACTCACCCCTCTATAGTGACGGTCCCCCCCCGCACTCACCCCTCCATGGTGATGGTCTCCCCCCCTGCACTCACCCCTCCATGGTGAGGGCCCCCCTGCACTCACCCCTCTATGGTGGCGGTCCCCCGCACTCACCCCTACATGGTAACGGTCTCCCATAAATCATATAAATCTCATAAATCATATAACAAAATCTTCATTTTTTTACTTATACAGAATTGATTTCTATTTCCTGATATAGTGAGGCACTGATGACACAGCCCTGGCCTCACAGGTGCCCTCTGGGAAGGCTACATCACCAGTGCCCTCCAGAGAGATCTTATTCCTAAACTATGAGATTTCAGGGGAAAGAGGGGCAGGATCACCATCCGGAAATAAATAATGGAATAGAATGAAATATGTGAATAGGTTCTATTCTAAGAAGGCTTTGCTGTTCTACACACTGATTTGGTTGGAGGGTATTTTGAGTCCCTTCTCATCAGGACCTGTATGATTATACTGTCTCACTAAGGTTTAGCACTAAAGAGGTGCCATTCACCATTGCAAACTATGTGCCACCAGCACACCATTCTAAAATAACAATGACTGGAAAACTTCCAACCCCCATCCTCCCTCTTTTAGTTGCTTCTCTATAGGTTTTGGTTAAATGTTTATTTCAGGTACTCACTGTATATAGCTGTCAATTTACTCAGCACATTACATATTTATTATACATTCACATCAGTCCCTGCCCTCAAAGAGCTTACAATCTAAGGTCTCTAACTCACATTCATAATGGGGGCAATTTATACAGGAGCCAATTAATCTACCAGCATGTCTATGGAGTGTGGGAGGAAACCCACGCAGGCACAGGGAGAACTTACAGACTCCATGCAGGTAGTGCTATGGGTGGGATTTGAACCAATGACCCGAGTGCCTCCAGGTGTAAGTGCTCCTATAAGAACTTACAGACTCCATGCAGGTAGTGCTATGGGTGGGATTTGAACCAATGACCCAAGTGCCTCCAGGTGTAAGTGCTAACCATGTATGTTCTCCTATAAGAACATACAAACTCCATGCAGATAGTGCTATGGGTGGGATTTGAACCAATGACCCTAGAGCCTCCAGGTGTAAGTCCTAACCATTTAGCCACCGTGCTTCCCTAATTCTAGTTTTATCATTTTTTCTTCCATGATGATTTAGGGATGACATCAATATAACATGCTTCCTACCTGCTCCATTCTGACCTCTCCAGAACATTTTTCTGAGCTTGGCAGCTTTTTCTGCTTTACTCGGCAACATTTTCTTTTTCGTTTTAATGTACTGGCTGAAGACAGAGCAGGGAGCTGTCACAAAACTTTCCATTTTATTGACTTTTTCGTGTGTCTTTTAAGCAAAGCACTTTATAAAGGAAACTTAAAAGCTGCCAGTGCTGAGTTGTCATTTTAAAAATGTCGGATGCCTGGCTGTCATGGTGATCCAACAGCTAAACTGACTGAAACAAACATGCTGATCAGAAGCTCTGGCTTTCCTCCTGAACGTCGAAATCTGCATGCTGACTCCAAATAAGTGACTCAGAAAGAATTGAGGCCAGAGACAGTCAGGTACTTAGCATTTTCAGAAGGAGTCAGCAATATCATTCCCATGTATTTCTCTTGATGCGGGTTTTCTCTTTAAAGCAGCCTCCGGAGGAAGATTAGAACCCTTGCCATTTAAATGTTCTTTAATGAAAAGAGAGAGCAATATATAAATTTTTCTGGTAGTGTAAGGAAGGGATAAGAAACTCTGTAAGCTTTTAGTGTGCTTGGTGTCCCCATAAGGAACATTTCCTTCACTTCCTTTTCTTATTGACAGCAGCCCCCAAGGGAGGAAATGGGGGGAAGCAATAACAACATAAAGGAGGTCTGACCAATCTCCAGAGCATTCCAAACTCAGGTTTACCTACAAAAGTTGTACATGGAAGCCAGTCAGGGATCATGACTAAATGACAGATCCCTGACCGCTGTTTGTGAGCAAAAACTTTTAAAGGAACACATGATTGCTCCGTTGCTTCACATGCAGGTTTAGGACATCCCAAAGCATGTTATTTAAAGGATTTGTGTGTTTTTAATGTTGCCATTTATGGCTCCGTTCACACCAGAATGTGGTGCAGGAAACACACGTTTCCTGCAGTACATTCAATATACACTGCAGTTGTAATCTGCAGTGGTTGTCAATGTTAAAGTGGAGTTCCACCCAAAAGTGGAACTTCCACTCATCAGATTCCTCCCCCCCTCCGGTGACACAGTTGGCATCTTTCAGGGGGGAGGGGGGTACAGATACCTGTATATTACAGGTATCTGTACCCACTTCCGGCATAGATAGCCGCAGAATCTGCGGTTATTTACGCCATTTCCTGCTCCCTCCCCGCTGCCTGCTGGGAAACACACGGGTCCCAGAGGCAGCAGGGACCATCCGTATTGCGCTGCGCGACTCGCGCATGCGTAGTAGGGAACCAGGAAGTGAAGCCGCACGGCTTCACTTCCTGATTCCCTTACCGAAGATGGAGGCGGCAGCACCCGAGGACGGAGAGACGCTTCGGCCTCGGGTGCCGACATCGCGGGCGCCCTGGACAGGTAAGTGTCCATGTTTTAAAAGTCAGCAGCTGCAGTATTTGTAGCTGCTGACTTTTAAAAAAATTTTTTTCAGCGGCGCTCCGCTTTAAAGCGATACTAAAGTCTTGTTTTTTTTTGTTTTGTTTTTTAAAATAACAAACATGTTATACTTAGCTGATCCTCATCTTCCTGGGTCCCTCTTCGGTGTACCTGGCCCCTCCCTCATTTTCGACTGCCCCCCAAGCAAGCAGCTCCATTCAGACACAGAGCTGGGGTTCGGCCCTGCCCCCTCTCTCTCCTGATTGGCTAACTGACTTTGATTGACAGCAGTGGGAGTCAATGGCACCACTGCTGTGTCTCAGCCAATCAGGAGGACATCACTGGATAGAGAAGGGGCTCAGGTAAGTATTAGGGGGGATGCTACACATAGAAGGGTTTTTGCATACAATGCATTAAAGAGGAAGTAAACTTCCCTGGTTTGTTTTTTACCTATAGATAAGCCTATAATAAGGCTTACTTATAGGTATTATAAATATCTCCTAAACGTGCTCTGTTTAGGAGATATTTACCGTATACGCTGCCAATGACTTAATTGGCGCATGCACTCTGAAGGAATGGGCACCCATGCCATTTCTTCAGAGCCCTGTGCTGTGACCAGCAGCTCCTGCATGCATGCGTGGGAGTGACTTCACCCGGCTCCAGTCAGCCACACAGCTGGAGTCCGTGGACCCAGAAGTAAGATGGGTGAAGATGGATGCGGCCTCCAGCGGTGAGAACGAGGGCTTCGTTTGCAGGTAGGTATCACATAATGTGCTAGTATGTGATTCATACTAGCACATTATGCCTTTACTTTGCAGGTCAGCAAAATAAAAAATAAAAGAGGCAGCGTTTACTTCTTTAGGATAACAAAACCTTCTGCCTTTACAACCACTTTAAATTAACAACACCCCAAACACAGGTTGCAAACACAGTGCGTTTGTGTGCACCGGATTGCATGATACTTCTGTTTCTGGTTGCCGGGAGTTTCCAAAAGTAGTTAAAATATACAAATTATGTAGGCAAAACACATCACTTATATAGGAATAATAAAAATGCAGCGCTATCACTTTAAGAATGAATAAAATAAGTATGAGTAAACTTAGCACATACTACCACCTTGAAGGTGTGGGAAAAGTGCCTGCATAAATAAAAAACAGTATATATGATCAGTCCATATTGTTGAATTAATAAAGGTTATTCGTGAATAGGAAAAGTCCTCCACCATCACCAACTCTCAGAGAATGTAGCCTCTTACCATAGGAATTTTACTACCTCACTGAGTGGTCAAATAGTGCTTCCAGGCAAGAGTAATCAAATAGTCTCCAGTGTATGCATCAGAATGCAGCAATAAAGCAGCCCCAATTTCTCACCATGCTGATTTGGTCATCCTTACACCTTACACCTTAGAGTATCACCTTTATGAATTAATTCTTAAAGTGATAGCGCTGCATTTAAATTTTTACAAAAGAAGTACATGTACCACCTTTGGTGCCATGCAGTGCGATTTGATCCCATTCAAAATGAATGGGCTCACATTGCACAGCACTGAACCACATGTGAATCGCAGAGGAGCATGCAGTGCGTTCCTGTGCAATTCTCGGTGTGAACAGGCCTACGCCAAGTTTAAAGAACCTCTCTCCTCTGCACAGTATTTAAAAAAAAAATGCATTGGTACATGTCCCCTATGGCAGTGTCCAGGTACCCATGACCTTTTCTCTAACAAAAGCTTGCAAATTAGCCCTAAGTAAGTCCAGGAATAAAATAGGATTCTGCTGCAATTGCAGTTTGACACTGTGTTCAGTGTTTGCAGATTTACAGCTTGGTTACTCCGATGTCCAGGCTTTGGTCAGTTGGCTCATCACTACTTGTAGTGTGCCATAGGTGGTGCACAACACAACACACAGAGAGCCGTGTGTTAACACGCATTACGGCTAAGACAAACTTTTTACTGTACAATACCGTAACTCACTGGTTTGACGTATTTTTAAAAGAGTTGTAAAGTCTCTATGTTTTTTCACCTAATTCATTCTATGCTTTCTAACCGTTGAGACCACTAAGCAACTTATTCACTCCCTCGTTATCTCTCGCCTTGACTATTGTAACTCCCTCCTCATTGACCTGCCTCTCTGCAACCTATCCCTTCTTCAGTCTATCATGAATGTCGCTACCAGACTCATCCACCTTACCAACGTTCAGTGTCCGCCACTCCTCTCTGCCAATCCCTCCACTGGCAAACAATAACATACAAAGCCATTCACAATTCCGCCCTGAGCTACATCACCAATCTTATCTCCAAATATCACCCAACCCGTCCTCTCCGCTCCTCCAAGAACTTTTGCTCTCCAGCTGCCTTGTCTCCTCCTCCCATGCTCATCGCTAGGACTTCTCCAGAGCCTCTCCCATCCTCTGGAACTCGCTACCCCATTCTGTCCAGCTATCATCTACTCTGTCCACTTTTAGGCAATCCCTGAAAACTCATCTCTTTAGGGTGGCCTATCCTACCTCCAGCTAAAAACCGAATCTTCTACTCCCCTCATCAGTTCATCCCTCACAGTTCCTACCTTTTTTGTTTCACCAGCCCCTCCCTCTTAGATTGTAAGCTCGCAGGAGCAGGGTTCCTCTAACCCTCTTGTTTTGAATTGTACTGTTGGTTTAGTGTCTCCCTGCATTGAAAAGCGCTGCGCAAACTGTTGGCAATATATAAATCCTGTATAATAATAATAAAGGGGAATAAACTTTTGTGGTGCAGCTGCCCCCCAGAGCCCCCCTTTTACTTACCTGAACCTGATCTTTCCAGCAACAAGAACGAGCCCAGCAGCTCTAGCCGCTGTTTCGGGTCCTCATTGGATAGGATGATAGCAGCAGGAGCCATTGGCCCACTGCTGTCAATCAAATCCAGTGATATGGGAGCCGGGGTGCGGGGCCGAGTCCTGCTGTCTGTGTCAGTGGTCACAGCAGCAAGACTCGGGAGCGCGCCTGCACAAGTGCCCCCATGGAAAGCGTTTTTTCGTGGGGGCAACTCGATGCAGAGGAGGAGCCAGGAGTGCCACCGGGGGACCCCAGAAAAGTAGGATCGGGGGCCTCCCTGTGCAAAATCCTTGCAAAGAACAGGTAAGTACAACTTGTTTGTTATTTATAAAAAAACAAACAAAACCTTTGTAATCACTTTAAATACAACTAGTGTAATGTAGCATAATAGTACATGATTTTATCTTTATATCAGCCTCTGGTAATCCTCTGTACAGCAAAGCTCAGACTGGAAGAGGCACTTATCAGGTACATGTGCTGGAAAGAGTAAGCAGAGTGCAGATTTGTGAAGTATTCTTTTTGGGGAGAGTCCATCATGTATTTATGACAGTGAAAGGACCAAGGGCTTGCTGTAAAAAAAGATTTTACTGGTAATCGCCGTTAAAAAAAATATTTTCAGTTGGAGTGTTTCTTTAAAGTAAAACTAATGGCAGAAATATTTTTTTTCATTTTGCATAGAGTAAGGGAGGGTTAAAACCTCTGACTTTTTTTTTTTTTTTTGCAATCTGTGTCCCATTGAGAATATTTCCCTTGATTTCTTGTCCCATAATAAACACAGGAAGTGAGTGGAAACTCATCCAAAGTGTGGGACTCCCTGGATGTCACCAATGTTAACAGAACTAGTGTCCCCATTGGAAGATTCCCTTTGTGCTCCCAACTGTCCCTGATTTTGAGAGACTGTCCCTGATTTGGAGCAATGTCCCTCTGTCCCTCATTGCTTCTCATCTGTCCCTCATTTTGGTCTGATCTATATAGTTGTATATAAAATGCACTTTTTATCTTTCAAAAAGTGTTTCCCAGTGCTAAACCTTTCATCCAATTTCTAAATTGCATTTGTAAATTTTAAAAGCCAATATAAAGGAATAGTGGTGGTAAAAAAAAGCCCTTGTGGCTTTCATTAACCTTTTTTTTTGGTTAATTCACCTCTAAGGGGGTGTGGCAGGGGGCGTGTCCTATGCCTACAAACGTTTGGTAGTAAGTGTCCCTCATTCCCATCTCAAAATGTTGGGAGGTATGCTATATTTCTGTTCTGGTGACAACCCAAATTTTGTGATTTTCTTTCATTATCAGTGATAACGGTAAATAGGACAAATAGAGAGGGTCAATCTTTCTAATGGGGGGCACAGACAGCAGTAAAACCTGACAGGAGTTCCAATCCATCTCTGCTCTATCCAAAACTAGAAAATGTTTTGCCTTTAATTATACTTTAAGCACATATAAAAAGAAGCCATAAAAATGCTAATGGAATGAGTAAACCATGAGTTCCCATCACTTCAATGTCTCTTTTCCAAATATTGTCATTGTCATCAAGGGCCCAGTTGTAAATTGAGATTTCCCATCATTTTGTTTTTCCTATAGTATGACTGCCCCACCCTGTTCCAAATATAACTTGCCAAAGGAGCATTCAGAAACAAAGGAGAAATGAAGACAAAGCAAAGTCTGAGCAATAAAGATGCTGAGCACTGAATAGATCCACCCTAATATTAGCCCACTCCAGTATACCTACCAATGCTTAGGTAAACTAATTAATAAGAATTTTAAAGGAATTACAAGCAAAGGTTAAAAAAAAATCAGGAAACTGTTATAGCACATCGAATCCCCAGAACAAAAATGTAATATACTGCAGCTTATTAACATACACTATTTCAAACTAAAATTTGTACAAAAAAATCGAAGCAAAATTTCTCAGAGCATTCAAATGTCATTGGAAAGATTTTGTTTGCTGTTAGCATTCGATCTCTGAATGAATAGACTTTACTGAACAAAAAACACATACACTGTCAGTTTTTTTAAGAATCATACTTACCCAGGTGTATGCAGCATCGGTCCTCCGCCGGCTCTAACACTGAGAACCGAGCGATCAAACACCGATCACTCAGTTCTCATAGGTTCCTGAGCAGAGAGCTGGTGACTGTCAGTTACAGCTCTCTGCTCTGCCCCCTCCTCGCTCACTGGAGCGCTAGGCTGTGGAGGGGGTGGGAGCGGCCGGGTCAGGCTCTCAGCGGTGTGCTGAGAGGCTGAGCCGATGAGCCGGGTATCAGGACAAAATATAAAAAAGTAGGACACTCCTATGACCACATCCGTATAAATTATATGTCAAAAGAAAAAAAAAGAGGGGAAGGGGTTCAACAAGGAACCCCAAAAACGGACTTTAGAGGCACAGCAAACCTAAGAGAGCATAGTCAAAATAACAATATAGTACATTTTATTAAATATAAATGCATACAAAACAAAGACATTGACAAAAGGTAATAAAAAATCATCTATATGAGAATATACATGATACAAGCCCCGATGCATCTACGCGTTTCGTAGAAAACTTCTTCAGGACACATTCAGGTTTCAGTTAATACAAAAGAGGGTCTCACTTATAAGGAGGCTTTCACAAGTTCAAAACAGTGGTAGTTCAAATTTATTAGAGTATAGGCCTCAAAGTCTTGTCAATAGAGGTAGGTAACCATCAACTGTCTCCATATACAACCAATCTCGGGGTTCATTTCCAGCAAAGAAAGAGCAAAGAATATATAGGTAGTAGCATTCCATCAACCATAGAAGGGCACCAAACAGCCCATAGACCGTGTCTGCTCAATAGTCCATATGGAACCGTGCAAATACACTGAGAGAGCTTCTGGTTAGATTGGATGTATATCCCCAGGAGGATACAGAGATGTTCCAGGTATGAGCCGGGTATCAGTCCAGGCATGTGGGCGGACAGGGCCGGTGTTCTATCGGATAGTGCCCCCTATCGGGAAGTGCCCGGGATGTACTGCGCATGTGCCGTACGGAACAGCACAACAGCTGATTTTACGATCAGCTGTTGTGACGGCAAGATGGCGCCTGCGCACAATAGCCGAAGGAAGAAATTTTTCTGTCAGATTGTGCCTGGCGCTGGCGAGGGGTGTTCATGTCGGTGAGGGGTGGATTTGTACATGTTGGGGGCAGATTTTTAAATCATGGGCAGTGCTGCAAAGATGGAGGCAGATTTTGCAAAGATGAGCAGTGCTGCAAAACAAATTTTATTCTGCTATTTTTTCTGGACGCTTGCGGGGCGTTTAAAAATCCACACCCAACATGTACAAATCCGCCCCTCGCCGACATGGGGCATCATTTAAAAAATAAATAAATAAAAAATAAAGTAAAAAAATAAGGTCAGCCATACATGGATTGAAATTTAGTCGGTTCAGAGGTGATCAACCAAATTTTGTTCCATGTATGGGTAGCCTGGTTGTACAGAAGGCGATCTACCACCCTGTCGGATTTTTCCTAATAGCCGGCAGCACTGATCGATTATAAAAAATCCGCTATATCCGGCAGCACTGATCATTGTATTCTGATGGTGAGGAAGGCTCCCCACTGTCAGAACACAATAGCACAGTGATTTGCAGCCTCCCCATATGACAGATAGAAGACAATACTCAGAATGGAGGAGTTTAGAAAAGAAGGATATCTGTAAATTAAAAATTCCTGCGTTGTCACCGTCAGCCACACCTCAAAAGGAGACTACAAGTTACCTTTCAGCAGACATTACCCAGACATCCACAAGCATTATTTTCACCATTAGTGATGATCGTAGTGACCTCTGTTTGGTTTACCCACCCAGACCCAGCCTGAAATCCACAAACCCTGAACAATCCCTTTAAACCGCAGTTCACAGTGACACATGAACCACAGTGCAGTGCCATTCATTTTGAATCCCACCCCAGTGCTACACAATGGGGGCCTACATTTTAGCACACTATCTGTGTAGTGTGCTGGAAAATGAAAAATGTGCAGGTCCACTGACATCTTGTCGCCCACATAGCACATATGTGCAGCAGCAAAAAGAGTGGGTTTTAGTGCCCACACATATACATCCACGGACTGCACACCCACTGCCCACTCCCGGTACAGATACCAAGCTGACGGCTGAGGTTTCTGCACCGACAGCACACCCACTGCCAGCTCCCAGTTGTCAGGGTGCTATTCAGAATAAAATGCATGCGCACAAACGTGCACGTGAGCACGAGCGTTCGCACTGGCGCACAATTACGCACACCTGCTGCTAGAACTGGTGCCAAACACCCTATATAAGTTCAGTGGCTGCACTTAAACTTTGCTGGATTATCTTTAGCTACCAGTACTCCTTGCCCTTGTGTTTCCTGTATTCTTTGGATTACCTGTTACTAGGGATTGGTGAACGGTTCGGCTCGAGCATGAGTTAGGGTCGAACATTTGGCCGTTCGCCAAACACTCTAATTCTCAGGGTGTTCGCCGGGTGTTCGCTCCGACGAGCTTTGCCCAATCAGGGCGCAGTGTAAGCTGGTTGTTAATGTACAGAGCTGGGAAGCCGGAAAGCTGGCCGCAGCGTCCTTGACGAACTATGATTCATCAGCTGTCAATGGGTTTCCCCGCTGACAGCTAAATAAAAAAATAAAAAAGTGCAGTAAAAAAAATAAAGAAAAAAATGCCGTGGAGTCCCTCCCCCCCTAGTCCCTACCAGGCTCTTTGAGTCTGGTATGGATTTTAAGAGAAACCCCAAGCCAAAATAAAAAAAAATAAATGCGTAGGGTCCCCCCCAAAATCCATACCAGACCATTATCCGAGCATGCAGCCCGGCAGGTCAGAAAAGGGGAGGGAACGAGCGAGCACCCCCCCCTCCTGAACCATACCAGACCACATGTCCTCAACATGGGGTGGGTGCTTTGGGGCAGGGGGGCTCTGCCCCTCTGCCCCAGGACACCTTGTCCCCATGGTGATGGGGTTAAGGGCCTCTTTCCGGCAACCCTGGGCTGTGGTTGTCAGGGTCTGCACTTGGGGGTCTTATCAGAATCTGAAACCCCCTTTAACAAGGGGGCCCCCAGATCCCAACCCCACTATATGAATGGGTATCAGGTACATTGTACCCCTACCCAGTCACCAAAAAAGTGTCAAAGAGTAATAACCACAAAAAAATGTTTAATGGGATTTCACTCTTTTTTTTTTTCTTTAGAAAGGTCATTTTTTCTGTAGCATGTTTTATGCATGCTACAGATGTGCCACTTTGCAGGCACATTAAGGATACCCCCTCAAGCACTATCTTTAAAGGAATTTTTCATTTTTTTTGTTGCACTTTAAGCATAATTAAAATCACTACTGAAAAAAATATATATACTGTATATATTGATACATGGCCCCCAGGGCAGTACCCAGATCCCCATACCCCTTTTATGACCAATTACTTGCATATAAGCCTTCAAAATGGGCACTTAGATTTTTCCTGTTTCGGCTCCCATAGACTTCAATGGGGTTCAAGTTAGAACATTTCCCCTGTTCGGGGGTTCTGGTGCGAACTGAACAGGGGGTGTTTGGCCCATCCCTACCTGTTACCAACCTGGCTTGCCTCTGGACCTCTCTGCTGCCTGATCCCTGGTTTTGACCCCGGCTTGCTCTAAGGACTATGCTTCTCTTGCTCTACTGTGCATGACCCTGGCTTGCACCTGACTACCTTTCTGCATACTCCCTGGCTTGCCTTTCTGTGTATGACCTTGGCTCTCATCCTGACTATGCCTCTTCAGTCAGATCCTGCCAACCTGTTCCTGCTCCCTCCCTGGGTGCTGGGCTGGACTGGAAATAAAATCCAGACCTGGAAAAAATTTCACACCAGCCCCATAGCACTATTATACCAGCTCAACAGTAAACGTCATTATTTCCTTGTTCATAAAAAGGAAAAAAAACATACATTTTAAAGCACAGAGACCACCTTCTGCAGAAAGAAAACGCAACAGTAAGGGGGTGGGGTTACTGATATAAGGGGGAAACCTTTATATCAGTGCCCTCTCACATTATTGTATTCACCCCCCCCTTACATCAGTGACCCCCCCGACTGGCCTGACATTGCTGTCACTGACTTCCTCTCAGGTTCTCAGGTGCACCATGCAGGGATCAGTCAGATGGCTCCAGGTTGGCAGCTCTGGTTTTATCCCATAGTCTCCTCTCCACAGTCCACACACTTCTGACTTCGCCCATGACCCCCATCCCAGTGGCACTCCCAGTCTTGACTTCTCTCCAGACTCCCTCAGAGACTGCAGACATGATACATGAGATGGGCAGAGACTGCGGACATGATACAGGAGATGGTCAGAGACTTCAGACATAGTACAGGAGATGGTCAGAGACTGCAGACATGGTACAGGAGATGGTCAGAGACTGCAGACATGATACAGGAGATGATCAGAGATTGCGGACATGATACAAGAGATGGTCAGATACTGTGAACGTGATACAGGAGATGGTTAGAGACTGTGACATGATACAGGAGATGGTCAGAGACTGCAGACAAGATACAAGAGATGGTCAGACTGCGGACATGATACAAGAGATCAATGCAGCCTCACCAGTGCCCATCAAATGCAGCCTCACTGTGCCCATCAGCAGCCTCACTGTGCCAATCAAAGCAGCCTTACTGTGTCCATCTGCAGCCTCGTCAGTGACCATCAATGCAGCATCACTGTGGCCATCTAAGCAGCATCACTGTGCCCATTTGTAGCCTCACTGTGCCTATCTAAGCAGCCTCACTGTGCCCATCTAAGCAGCATCATTTTGCCCATCTGCAGCCTCACTGTGCCCATTTGCAGTCTCACTGTGCCCATCTAAGCAGCATTACTGTGCCAATCTGTAGTCTCACTCTGCCCATCTAAGCAGCATAATTTTGCCCATCTGCAGCCTCACTGTGCCCATTTGC
Source organism: Aquarana catesbeiana (assembly GCF_042186555.1). Taxonomy (NCBI): domain Eukaryota; kingdom Metazoa; phylum Chordata; class Amphibia; order Anura; family Ranidae; genus Aquarana; species Aquarana catesbeiana. The sequence continues at coordinate 560,474,252 of NC_133328.1, forward strand.
AGCCTAACTGTGCCCATCTAAGCAGCATTACTGTGCCAATCTGCAGCCTTACTGTGCCCATCTAAGCAGCATCACTGTGCAATCTAAGCTGCATCACTGTGTCATCTAAGCTGCATCACTGTGTCACTCTGCAGCCTCACTGTGCCCATCTAAGCATTATCACTGTGTCTATTTGCAGCCTCCCTGTGCCCATCAATGCAGCTTCACTGTGCCCATCTAAGTAGCATCACTGTGCCCATTTACAGCCTCACTCTGCCCATCCAAGCAGCCTCACTGTGCCCACCTAAGCAGCATCACTGTGCCCATTTGCAGCTTCACTGTGCCCATTTGCAGCCTCACTTTGCTCATCTAAGCAGCCTCACTGTGCCCATCTAGGCAGCATCATTGTGCCCATCTAAGCAGCCTCACTGTGCGCATCTAAGCAGCCTCACTGTGCCCATCTAAGCAGCCTCACTGTGCCCATCTGCAACCTCGCTGTGCCCATCTAAGCAGCCTCACTGTGCCCATTTGCAGCCTCTCTGTGACAATTTAAGCAGCCTCACTGTGCACATCTAAGCAGCCTTACTGTGCCTATCTAAGCGCCTTCACTGTGCCCATCTGCAGCCTCATCAGTGCCCATCTAAGCAGCCTCTCTATGCCCATCTGCAGCCTCAGTGTGCCCATTTGCAGCCTCACTGTGCCCATCAATGCAGCCTCACTGTGCCCATTTGTAGCCTCGTCAGTGCCCATTAAGCAACTTCACGGTGCCCATTTGCAGCCTCACTGTGCCCATCAATGCAACCTCACTGTGCTCATCTGCAGCCTCGTCAGTGCCCATCAATGCAGCTTCACTGTGCCCATCTAAGCAGCATCACTGTGCCAATTTGCAGCCTCACTGTGCTAATCTAAGCAGCCTCAATGTGCCCATCTAAGCAGCCTCACTGTGCCCATCTAAGCAGCATCACTGTGCCCATTTACAGCCTCATTGTGCCCATCTAAGCAGCCTCACTGTGCCCATCTAAGCAGCATCATTGTGCCCATTTAAGCAACATCACTGTGCCTATTTGCAGCCTCACTATGCCCATATAAGCAGCCTCACTGTGCCCATCTAAGCAGTATCACTGTGCCCATTTGCAACCTCACTGTGCCCATCTAAGCAGCATCACTGTGTTCATCTAAGCAGCATCACTGTGCCAATATGCAGCCTCACTGTGCCCATTTGCAGCCTCACTGTGCCCATTTGCAGCCTCACTGTGCCCATCTAAGTGGTCTTACTGTGCCCATCTAAGCAGCCTCACTATGGCCATCTAAGCAGCCTCACTGTGCCCATGTGTAGCCTCACTGTGCCCATTTTCAGCCTCACTGTGCCAATCTGCAGCCTCACTGTGCCAACAATGCAGCCTCATCTGTTCTCATCTGCAGCCTCGCCAGTGCCTTGATCACACACAGCGGTATGTGTCATGGAGCTGGGGTCTGCACTCTGAACTGTTCAGCGGCCGTCCACTTACTGTAACAAAGCCCCGTCTCCTGGATCATGATAGATGGAACACTAATTCAATTGAATCAGTGTTCCGTCTATCACGATCTAGGAGGCAGGGCTTTGCTACAGTGAGTGGACGGCCGCTGAACAGTTCAGACCCCAGCTCCATGACACAGCGAGAGATACATACTACTGTGTGTGATTACAAAAGCAGAGGGAGGGAGAGGAGAGGAGGCACTTGGATCGGCCCTGGGCGCTCAAAGTGGCCCCAGGGCAGGCGGCCTATGGGGAAATTTCCGGGTATCCCGGCAGGCCAGTCCGGCCCTGCCCGGGTGCCACCCTGCCTGTGATCACTGCCCTGGTTCCACTACACACCTAGTGCTATGGAGGTCCTACCATCTGCCCTGACAGACCAGCTGACATCTATCTAGTTCTGCAAGCCGCTTCCAGCAGATCTACTTAAACGGCACTGGTGCTTCTTTAAGTCTAGCGCTCCCAGGGCACTTAGCCACAAGGGAAGCCCTCTCATCAGTGACCTAGCTGACAGCCAAGCATTTTGTGCCAACAGCACACCCACTGCCTGTTCCCAGTACAATATGTGTATAGTCCGTTTTAGCACAAGTGCCACTAGTAGTCTCAGAAATAGTGGTAACCTATGCAGTCAATAGCTTGCCACAAAAATCTTAGAGCAGCTCCTCATCAGATTGAGGGAATATCTGCATTATAATAAAAGTACACAAGAGGGTGCTTCTAAGTGCAGCAACACAGATTTATTGATATAAAAGAATTATATCCACTAATTTTTAGAAGAATGATAAAAGGCATGTCATATGTGGACTCAAGAGACAGCACACCCGCTGCTCGCTCCCGGTACAGTAACCAAGCTGTCATAGACGGCTCTTGGTCTCTAGCCATGATTGGGAGGGGAAGGGGACAGGACGGAACAACATCACACAAACAAGCTGTTGGAAACGATCAGCATGCCACCTTGATATCGACCGCGGTTATCTGTTCGTTATTGCCATTTAGAGTGGCACCCTGTTGGCGCCTTTACATTGTGAGCACCCACTTTGGGGTTTTATTTTGGTTTTAATAAATGCTTAGTACATACTGCACCATGAAGTTCTCTTTGTGTTAATATACCGAGGTAATGAGCGCAACTGCTGTGAGGAACAGAGGCACAAGTGTAATCCATCCAGGATCCTGCATACACAACCGAACCCATAGAGGTTCTAAGGCGTATCTTGACCAAGCCTAATAGCAAGGTCACACGCCCTAAGGTGAAAGGCTATCACCTGGGGTGGAGCACTTGTATGAGCACATAGCACTTTATTTTTTGTTCACTGAAACACATGGATGTTGTGACAGACCTAGCCGGGAGAGAGACTTTTGGAGGGGACTGAATGCTAGCCTCTTGCCGATCGATCGTGGGCCCTGGCATTTGGGGGAACGGTGCTCTTTGTGAGCTGTATGCCTGGGGACCCTTGAGGTGGTATTACTGTGGATTGGGTCCTGGTCCCCCAGGACACACAGACTCTGGGGACCCTGGATTTGCCATATTAGGAATAGCGGCTGATTTATAATGCTGGGACAAATACTGTTAGGAGATGCTGATGTAAATTTCAGCCACCTGCCTGTCTATTGCCTGCTAGAATGTGTATTGTAAATAAGTCTCTAGTATAAGTCTGTAGTATGGGATCTAAGAGTCATTAGATCCCCATTGTTGTTTGTGTTAATTAACTCTGCTATTGTGATAATGTTGATTGGGTTTTCTGAGTTACAAGATGGCCAGTCTGGCCTAAAGGTCATGTCTGAGTCATCTAGGCTGTCTAAGGGGATTAGTTAATTAGCCCATGTTAATTAGGTTTCTGGTCACAGGTGTATGTTCAGAGTAATATGAGCCGGAGGTATGCACCTCCACTTTTAGTGTATAAAAGAGCCCGTATTTTTCAATAAAGGAGATTCCTGGTTGAACTTACATACAGCCTGCCTGGTGTTTATTCTGAGCTACACAACAGGATTAGAATGGCACATAGCTGTAGATCTAGTCCCGGAGCATCGGATGACCGAACCATCAGATGTTGCGATCTGCAGTCTGATTCTATAGCCGCAGAGGAGTGTCGGGAGAGTGGAATCGAGCGAGCAGGGGCTCGTTACATTGGTTGGCAGCCGTGGGATTTGCTCTCCAGTTACTGGGACACTCCAAACCAGCCTGCAGGAGTGCCACGCTGAATGACTTACTTGAGAGCTGTGGAGGGAATGGTGGGATTGTGCTTCCTTGCCGTGAACACATTCAAACCATCACCTGGATCCAAGGTCCAGATAGCAGGAGAGGAGAGATACCAGCCACCATGGATGAGGAATTCAGAAGGAGGTTGCAAGAGATGCAGATACAGCACAGAGGACCAGTATCAGAGCAGGTCCTGCTAGGATGGTTTGATTCTATCCGCTGCAAACTCTGGAAGGAAGCGCTAGCCCGTGAGCAGCGAAACCAGGGAAAAGTTATCCCCTCCATCCATGTAAGGTACTGGTTGCAGTATGAAGTGCGAATGCTGTTATTGGGGGAACAGCCGAACCAGGAGTGGACAGCCAAGTTAAGCAGGCTGATCCGGGCAGGAATGCGGTTGGACGAGAGCTACAGAGCCCTCCGGTGGTATGTAGTCCAAGTGTGCCCGTGGACAGCGGATGACAGCCCCATGGAAGCCTTTGACTATGATGGCCAGGGATTGTTATACTGGAGGCTGTCTGGGGACCCTGACTTTGGGAGTGATCGGGAGTGGCGTTTGGAGGAAATAATGGAGCACAGAGAGCGAAGACTGAATGTCTCGGAAGTGCACTGGGCACAGGAAGATTTGGAGTTTCTGGCCATTCAGGAATGGGAGTTTGAGATGGCCTACAGACAGCTGCTAGACTCTGCTCAGCAGCAGGGTGGCGCTCCCTTTGCCTGGGACTGTAAGGAAATACCAGTTGACAACTCTGAAATCCTGGCTGAAGAGTTGACAATGTGGCAGAGTAACAGTGTGCTTTGCCAACCTACCCCGCAGCTATGGAGGCGGAGGTCTTATGGCGGATGCAGCAAGTGCTGACTGACCTTGATGAACCTATTTCTGCATTGGATGATCTTGGATGGAGGAATGTGCCTGTCCAGCAGCATGCCAGAGAATCGGCAGTGGAAAATCTGGAGATCGCTATCCCCAAAGCTGAAGTGCTGACAACGGGGCAGAGCTCTGCTAACCTCTGCCCAGCACTGATAGCATCTTCTGGGTTCCACAGAGAGGAGATGGTGAACCTTTATCCCCAGACACCAGTTGCAGAGACAGGGGATTTGATAGACTTTTCTGCTGAGGAAGAACAACCTGGTGAGCCTCCAGCAGAAGAAGAGCTGTTATTAGGGCCAAACTTCACTGTGCTCTGCCCAGCACCAACAGAAGTATCTGTGAAGTTACAAGGAACTTCCCCAGCTGAAGCGCTGGCAACCGGACAGAGAGTCCAAGATCTCTGCCCTACACCTGCGGTGGTTCCGGAGGCTCAGGGTGAGAAGGAGGTGGTCACTTCCCAGCAGCAGATCAGGATACAGGGGGAGAAGGGAGAGGAGGTGTTCGTCGTCCCTCCCCAACAGTTGGCCAGGGTGGAGGAAGTGGTCTTTCCTCCCCAGCAAAGATCCGTGCACCTGGGAGACAGTACCACAGACATATCGTCCCAACATCCAGATGAGGGAATGGAAAAGGAAGCAGCCGGCTCACCTCCCCAATGGCAGCTACACAGTTTGGGAGTGGAGGAATCCAACCTCCTGCCCCAATGGTTAGCTGGAGCGGAGAATGCGGAGTCCCCAGCAGAAATGCTGGCAACAGGGCAGAGTGCTACCAACCTCTGCCCAGCACCGGCAACAACTACAGAGTTCCATGGAGGCGGGGCAGTCGGCCTCCCTCCCCAACAGTTAGCTGGAGCAGATGGTGTGGGGTTTCCAGCAGAAGGGCTGGCAACAGGGCCGAGTACTGCTGGACTCTGCCCTCAACTAACAGAGGATGGATTTCCTGTGAAGGGGGATGGGACTTCAGTCTTCACCTGTATACCCCAGGGATGCTGGGCAGTTGGCCCAGATCCCCAACAGCATGACGGAGTGAGCCCAGACACCCTGTCTTCTCTCCAGCGGCAGAAAGGACTCCAGGGAGAAGGGCCAGTCCAGGCCTCTCCCCAGCGGCAGATATGTTCTCTGAGAGATGCAGAGGTTGACTGGGTGAGTAATGCTTTGTTTGGAACAATTTGTTTGGGGTACTGTGTGGGTACAGGCATTAGAGGACTGGAACTACTGACTAACTTCGGAGTCAACCCGTCTGGGGTCTCCTCCTGCGTTAGTCTCCTGCCGAAAGGGGAGAAATGTGACAGACCTAGCCGGGAGAGAGACTTTTGGAGGGGACTGAATGCTAGCCTCTTACCGATCGATCGCGGGCCCTGGCATTTGGGAGAACGGTGCTCTTTGTGAGCTGTATGCCTGGGGACCCTTGAGGTGGTATTACTGTGGATTCGGGTCCTGGTCCCCCAGGACACAAAGACTCTGGGGACCCTGGATTTGCCATATTAGGAATAGTGGCTGATTCATAATGCTGCGACAAATACTGTTAGGAGATGCTGATGTAAATTCCAGCCACCTGTCTGTCTGTTGCCTGCTAGAATGTGTATTGTAAATAAGTCTCTAGTATGGGATCTAAGAGTCATTAGATCCCCATTGTTGTGTGTGTTAATTAACTCTGCTATTGTGATAATGTTGATTGGGTTTTCTGAGTTACAAGATGGCCAGTCTGGCCTAAAGGTCATGTCTGAGTCATCTAGGCTGTCTAAAGGGATTAGTTAATTAGCCCATGTTAATTAGGTTTCTGGTCACAGGTGTATGTTCAGATTAATATGAGCCAGAGGTATGCACCTCCACTTTCAGTGTATAAAAGAGCCTGTATTTTTCTATAAAGGAGATTCCTGGTTGAACTTACATACAGCCTGCCTGGTGTTTGTTCTGAGCTACACAACTGGATTAGAACGACACATAGCTGTAGTTCTAATCCCGGAGCATCGGATGACCGAACTATCAGATGTTGCGATCTGCAGTCTGATTCTATAGCCGCAGAGGAGTGTTGGGAGAGTGGAATCCAGCGAGCAGGGGCTCGTTACAGATGTATTTTGGAATATTGGACTACCAATCTGATTATTGCACAAAGCACAATCGAATCACATGGATGCAGCACTGAATCGCATGGATGATTTTTTTTGAATATTTATCTATTTTTGTTTGAATATTGCACAAGCACATTGGAATACTCATCTATGATTATTTGGACATTTCACAAGTATATTGGAGCACTTTATTTATTTATTTATTTATTGAAGTATCGCATATAAGTATATATTAATAGCTGATTTTATATTTTGGATGTTACATATATATATATTTCACATGTTATGAGAGAGCACAGTATCACTTTATTTGCAATATAGCACTAAATTTGATATATTTGCCATTTCAATAGCGCAGCGTATTTATAACTTCGCATGATTGGGAGTTGGCAGGACAGGCTCCAGATCATGTGACCACTGTGGCAGCCAATTACAATGGTCATGTGACCCATTTAATGGGACACCAAGGCTGGGTGGGTAAGGGTTAAAAGGTTCATTGAGGTGTGCTGGCCACCCATTCAAAATGTCTGGGCTGCAGGTTAGCATTTAACATAGCACGCATTACCATGTGTACGGTAACACACCACAACGGTCTGAATTTGATCCCAATCTTCAGTACAGAGACTTATGCTGTCACCCGCCTGTTTCTATTGTGTATTCTTGTTTTCTTTTATTAAACCTCCGACAACTGCACTTTTCTCTGAAGCCATTTAACAAAATCTAAGTGTGTTTCCAGGAAAGACAGACACCTACACATGTAATATCCTCTGCTGCAGCAATTGCTCTTTTGCATAAATACATGGAGCCTACTGGATGTTCCAGACTGTTGTATAAATATGTATAAAGAAAGAAAAGATTTTTTTCTAGCTTAGTTGTTTTTTTTGTCTTTGTGTTTTGTAAGGGGAACTACAGGCTGTGATAAATATGCCAACCATGAAGCTGCTTACCTGTGACTGGGATTTGGGTTTTTGATACACTGACTGGTTAGGGATGAGGTTTAGCTTTGCCGATACGATGGCTTAACAGCAGACAATGGACCTAAAACTTCACCACCAGATATAAAGAACAACCTAGAATGCATTTTTTTGCAATCTTTTTTCAGTGATGGCACACTTTGAAAGAATGCAAAATCTCAAGGCACCTCAGTCTAAAATAGAGCCCCTGTCACATCAGAATCCTGTGATCATGTCAGAGACCTCAGTCCCCCCCCCCTCAGATGGAGGAACTTTCACACCAGAGTCCTCAGCCTCCCCCCTTTCCCTCAACAGAGTCCTCAGTACCCCCCTTTCACATAAGAGTTCCTCCCCCTCCTTTTCACATCGAGTCCTCAGTTACCCCTTCTCATCCCTCTTCACATCAGAGTCCTCTCAGGATCATCAGATACCCCCAACCTTTTCCCCTTCACATCAGAGTCCTCAGGTACCCCCTCCCTTTCCCCCTCCCATCAGAGTCCCCAGTTCCTCCTATTCCCTTTCAGAGGTACTTTTCCCTTCACATCAGAGTCCTTGGGTATCCCTTCCCTCTCCCCTTCACATCAGAGTCCTCAGGTACTCCCTCCCTTGCCCTCTCCCATCAAAGTCCTCAGGTATCCACTCCCTTCCCCCTTCACATCAGAGTCCTCACGTACCCCCTCCCTTCCCCCTTCACATCAGAGTCCTCAGTATGCCCCCCCTCACATAGGACTCCTCAGTGAACCCCCCCTTCACGTCACAGTCCTCGGTTCCCCCCCCCCCTCCTTTTCACATCAGAGTCCTCAGTTACCCCTTCTCTTCCCCCTTCACATCAGAGTCCCCTCAGATGCCCCCAACCTTACCCCTTCACATTAATGTCCTCAGTTCCTGCCACTGCTTTTTACATTAGAGTCCTTAGTTTCTCCTGCTCCCTTTTAAATCAGAGTCTACTCCCTCCTTTTCCCCTTCACATCAGAGTCCTCAGGTACCCCCTCCCATGCTCCTCCCATCAGAGTCCCCAGTTCCTCCTATTCCCTTTCAGAGGTACTTCTCCCTTTTCCCTTTACATCAGAGTCCTCGGGTATCCCTTCCCTCTCCCCTTCACATCAGAGTCCTCAGGTACCCCCTCCCTTGCCCCCTCCCATCAAAGTTTTCAGGTATCCACTCCCTTCCCCCTTCACATCAGAGTCCTCAGGTACCCCCTCCCTTCCCCCTTCACATTTCCCCCTTCACATCAGAGTCCTCAGTAAGCCCCCCCCCCCCCACATAGGACTCCTCAGTGAACCCCCCCCCTTCACATCACAGTCCTCGGTTCCTCCCCTCTCCTTTTCACATCGGAGTCCTCAGTTACCCCTTCTCTTCCCCCTTCACATCAGAGTCCCCTGAGAATCCTCAGATGCCCCCAACCTTACCCCTTCACATTAATGTCCTCAGTTCTTGCCACTGCTTTTTACATTAGAGTCTTTAGTTTCTCCTGCTCCCTTTTAAATCAGAGTCTACTCCCTCCTTTTCCCCTTCACATCAGAGTCCCCAGTTCCTCCTATTCACTTTCAGAGGTACTTCTCCATTTTCCCTTCACATCAGAGTCCTCAGGTATCCCTTCCCTCTCCCCTTCACATCAGAGTCCTCAGGTACCCCCTCCCTTGCCCCCTCCCATCAAAGTCCTCAGGTATCCACTCCCTACCCCCTTCACATCAGAGTCCCCAGTAAGCCCCTCTCTTGCCCCTTCCTATCAGAGTCCTTAGTTCCTCCCATTCCCTTTCAAATCAGAGAAGGGGTAACTGAGGACTCTGATGTGAGGTATCAGGTATCCCCTCCCTTCCCCCATCACATCAGAGTACTCAGGTACCCACTCCCTTCCCCCTTCAGGTATCCCCTCCCTTCTCCTTCAGATCAGAGTCATAAGGTACCCCCTCCATTGCCCCTTTACAATAGAGTCCTCACCCCCCCCCCCCCGCTATGAAGCAGTATATTAATACCTCACATCTATGTGAGATGTAAAGGAGTTATAGCCATCCCTTTCACTATCCAACTGTAATAGTCTGGGATCAGGCTGGGAGGCCAGTTGCTGTAGCAGTAGAGAGTTTCATGGGTAATCAGCAAGAAATATACAAGCAGATCCTCCTAGCAGATGACACAGGCTCACCTGAGGTGCAGGATATTAGCCTAAGGGTCTGTCTTCAACAGAGCTCCTGATGGTGGAGGTGGGTTTTGCTAATGACAGGTGGTGGCCCAGTGGGGAAAGAGCAAGCGGGGGTCAGGTAACGGATGAAGCAGATAGGGAAGAAGCAGAAGCGTAATCAATGAACAAGCCAAAAGGCCAGTAACAAACAGTTGCTGGATGGGATCAGAAGGAAGTATAGTCAATGAACAAGCCAAGGGTCAATAAAGAGTGGTAATGAAGTTAAGCACAGTTGCAGGTATGCAAGGGGCAAGATATCGGTTGGAGAGAGCACAAAAATGTGGCAAACAGAAAGTGCAGAGACATGGCTTAAATCAGGAAGTTTATGGGAGGAAAAAAATAGGTCAAGGTTCACCAAAAACAAGATACAAGGCATGGTTGTCCAAGGGATCAGGCAGGGAGTTGTCCAGCAGGTGACACATTGAGAAGCGCTACAGACAGAGTTCTACTTCTAGGGTGCCCACAGATTGCAGACACCTATGAACATTTGTTCTTGGGAAAAATGTAATTTCTCTTCAACCAACTGGCCAACTTTAGTAATCTCAGTAACTTGAATCAATGAGTGATGAGCAATATTTTTACAATGGCTGCCACCTCTATATGAAGTGACAGGTGCACTTCATGTGAAATGTTGTTCTGGACAGGCACACGAGACCTCACGGGTAGGTGACCCCACTACTGACCTTTGTCAGCACTATTAATCAGCAGCAACCTGCTGGCTGCTATTCAGCCACATCTGTGTTTTGTTCAGCTGCAAACTTCTAAAAACTTTCCAGCCTATCTGCCTTTCCATTGTTTGTCAGCAGAAAGAAATCATTATGTGGTCTCACTTTTTCTCTGTCCATTCCATCGGGAAAGACTTTACAAATGACAAATGGGAACATTGCCTGGTTTCCTAGGCTCATTTTTAACTGTTTGATTTGCACAATTTATCAAAAAAAAACCCCTAAAAGTCTGTGCAGTTTCCCTGTACAGAGAGATAGGGCCTGATTTACTAAGCAACACACTTACTGGCAGCAAGAGATTGGAAGTCCTTTCTCAACATTGCCAGTTATACAATGTTTGAGTGCTTGCAGCCTGTAAGTGTACTATAATGCAAAGTTGTATAGGGGAGGGCTTTGAAATGTTTGTAATGCATGTGGTTGGGCTAAAGTGAAGAACAACCTATAGGCAGGTGCAGGTTTCCTGTCTGTCCTGTAGGTGGCACTGTGCAATTTTTACAGATGGAGTGGAGTCTGTTAGGGGGACTGTTCCCGTGGACTCCATCAGGGTCAGAGACGCTAGCTGTCTGATTGGACACTACAAACTCTGCAGACCTCAGGTGGCCATCCTAACCAGGAACCTTATACTGTAAATAGGGTCTCCTGCATCATTTATCCAAGACAATATCCCCAAAGCACACGGGAGGGAGGATGGAGGACAGGAGTTAATAGGGCAGGGGAAAGGGGGTCAGTAGGACGGAGGACAGGAGTCAATAAGGCAAGGTACAGGGGTCAGCAGGATGGAGGACAGGAGTCATTAGGGCAGGGTACAGGGGGTTAAATTCCCCCCTCCATTCTTCCCTCTTAACCAAAATCCCTCCACCCCTCCTAGTACAAATCCCCCCCCCATTCCTCCTCCTAGCAAAAATATCCCTGCACAAATTTACCTTCCCTTTGCAAATAGCAACCCCCCCGCTCCCCCTCTACAGATCTCTCCCCCTCCTGTTATATCAGAGCTCCTCCATACAGCACATGACACTGGCTGGATCCATAATTCATATTGTACACTGTATGATTGCCGCCCCATCCACATTTCTTGCTGCTGGAAGATGAGCAGCTCTTGGAAGTCATAGAGGACACTAATCATACAGTGTACAGTCCAATCTATGGATCTGGTGTCACCAGCCATATGGAAGATCGCTGGCATGACAGGAGAGAGAGAGCACAGCTGCAGTCATTTCTCTCAGCAGCCAGATATGTTATCCATGGCTGGGGGGCGGCCAGGGATGGGGCACGGAGGGACAGCCCACCACACCACCACCATAGATCTGAGCCTGACATGACACCTCCCCCCTCCTGTCTGCATCACAGCCGAGGAGGAAAAGCTGCAAGCCTCTCTGCAGTGCACTGTGTGTGTGTATGTGTGTGGCAGCTGGCATTTCTCACTGCCGGCTGCCTGTCACATATGCACAGCAGTGCAGGACCCGAGACACCCCGCACATGCCGCAGGTCGGGTGTTGGTGCCAGCGCTAGTGGGTGCATGCGGGCAAGACTCACTGGAGCCAAGTGCTGCACTTGTTCCAGCACTTGGCTCCACTCCGGGACTTTTATTCGCCAGGACACTGGGACTTAGATCAAATCCCGGAACGGTCCCGGCGAATACGGGACGGTTGGGAGGTATGCAGATAGTTACAAAATTCAAGAACTTTGTGTGCCACGTGGGAAGTAGACAGGATGACAGCTGCTATGCAACCTTGTCCTCCAGCACACCATCTGCCCAGATGGGCTCTGCTCCTATCTTCCTTCAGCCACCTTCTCCTTCTTCTGTCATCGCTGGAGATCACCTGCAGAGAGGAGCCTGCCAACATACCTGGGGCTGCTGAGCCCTGTAATCCAACAACACACAGCCTGCTGCATGGAAGGGAAAGGGAGAAAGGAGGAGATAGGGACAGCTGCTTAGGCCGTCAACTATAGCCTCTGAAAAAATGAACTATCTCGGCACCAACCACAAAGTCTGATTATCATAAAATATTCATTTATTACATATAAAAACATCAATCACAACATTGATTATTAGAGTAGTAGAGGAAAGTCAATACGGCAATACACTTGTAGACTTCCAGGCTGGTAACAGGTTAGAGAGTATTTTCACAGACTTATACAGTCCTCAAAAGTTTTGTGATCAAAGGACTGCTTCAAGACTGAAGGGAAAGGGAAGGAAAGGAGGAGGGATGGGGGGGGGGTTTATTAAAGGGATGGGGGTGGGAGGAAGAGGGGAGGGGGGAGACAGGGGGTTGGGAGAAAAGGGAAACAGGGGAAAAAAAGACAAGGGAAAGGGAAAAGCAGGGAAGGGGAAGAGGAAGGAAAAATAGGATGGGAAAAGAGAAGGATAAGGGGAAGGGGAGGGGGGGAAGAAAAGGGAAGGGGGGAGAGGGGGAGGGGGAAGGGAAAGGGGGATAGGGGAAAAGGGGTGGATAAAACAGGGGGAACCAGAAATGGGAGAGGAAAGAGGGGTAAGGGAAAAGGGGGGGAAAGGAAGGGTGGGTGGGGAGGAAAAATCCAATCATGTGATGATTTATCTACCAGACTTATCAGAATATAGATGTACATTAATACCCAGGGGGGGAAAAAACAGCCCTTTGTTGTAACTATGTGATCGTGGATCAAAGTTTTGGACCCATTTTTGGAGATCCTAGTGTGCTGGGGACATTTCTCTCTATGACTGTTACGGTTCCAGCCGGTGGTCGCTTCAGCATCTGTTTGAAAATACAGCCATTTCTGCAGGAACGTGTGCGTTGGGAATATTCAACCAACTCACCAACACTTCAGTGGCACCACTACACTGTGTTATTCACCACGCTACACTACACTGTGTTATTCACACTACACTACACTGACTCCACTAAACTGACTGCACAACGCACCATCTATTAACTAACCTGCCTAATCTCCACTAACAAGCTACACAAGGCTGCCGTGTAAGCAGCCTTATATAGTGTGGGACATAGACTTTTCTACCGGACTGGTCCGATGGGACGAATCCGTCGGACAATCCGACCGTGTGTGGGCTTCATCGGACCTGCAGCAGACTTTTTTGGTCGAAAATTAGACGGACATTAGATTTGGAACATGTTTCAAATTTTTCAGACGGACTCGAGCCCAGTCAAAAAATCCGCTCATCTGTATGCTAGTCCGACGTACAAAAACCGACGCTAGGGCAGCTATTGGCTACTGGCTATGAACTTCCTTATTTTAAGTCCAGTCGTATGTCATCACGTACGAATCCATCGGACTTTGGTGTGATCGTGTGTAGGCAAGTCCGTTTGTTTGAAAGTCCGTCGGAAGTCTGTCAAAAGTCCATCGAAAGTCCGTTGAACCTTTAATGTGATGCATACTAGCACATTATGACATTGCCTTGCAGGTTGCAAAAAAAAAAAAAAAAACAGCGGTTTACTACCGCATTAAAACGGAGTTCCACCCACTTTTAGAACTCATCATCAAAATCATTCTTGCAGCATATAAATTATGCAATGGAAAGTTTTTTTTTTTTTTTTTTCTGAGAGCTTACCTGGATAGCAATGTTTTCAATTGAGTTTCCTATCTCTGCCACCCGCAGATATGTCCGTCATATCCGGCGGTTCACTGTCTCCTGGGAGCTATGTGTCATAATTCCCAGGAGTCAGTGTGGATGGCCACCTCTCGTCATCGCGATATTCCGAAGCTGGAAGTGACGCGATGACGTGCTTTTACTGTTTTGCTTATCTTGGTTGCCATCACAACGGGGCAGGCACTTCCAACGATGCCACCCGTTGTGATGGCAACAAGATAAGTTTCCTGCGCTGCAAGCTTTTCACACTGCACATGCGTGGGAACGGGTGGTGCATGTTTGTTTATTAGAGCGGCAAATTTTCTTAAAATCGTGAGTGGCATTAATGTATGTTAGGATCCTAAGTTTGGCTTTAAAAAAAAAAAAAAACATGTCGGCTGAACTCCGGTTTGAGATGTGTTTTTATAAGGGGTTATTGAGTAATGTTTTTTTAAACTGTCAACAATGAGCCTTTAAAAACATAGACTGACAGCTCTAAAATTTTTACAGGGGTGTCAAACTGGCAGCCCTCCAGTTGTTGCGTAACTGCAAGTCCCATCATGCCTCATGGGACATATGTGTCCCATTGGGGAGATTTATCTTCATTCCCGCTCATGTAGACACCAAAAAAGGGAGTGAGAGGAATTATTTCCAAATGATCACTTGATCAATTGTTCCCATTAGAAGATAATCCTGCTCTGGTAACATATTTTTGATTTTCTTCCACCTTCAGTCCCAGGGACAATAGTCGGTAGGACACATAGAAAGGGTGAATTTACCCAGTGAAGACACAGACTGTAGTTAAAACCTGATAGGGGTTCTAACCCCCTTACCGTTCTATACAGTTTAAATGACTCTAGAACAATAGGATCTTTTGACACATATATACATAATAGATAACTGAGCACCTGGCCCGTACTTTGGCTGGAAAAGGGAACAATTTCTTGTCTATGCACACCTTTTTCTATGATGAATTTGTTTGCCTGTATGGTAAATTAATCAGGATGTAGAGGCACACAGGAACTATTAAACCCAAACCACTGGAACTGAGGGCACTGGTGTGGATGGAGACATTTTAATATCATAAATTCATTATTAGACTATGTGTTTAATACACATTAGTAATTCATATTAGAAGACAAGCTCTGACGAGCCTGGCAGTTGGCAATATGTTCTCTAAGCTGCAGCTGGTACTAAAAGACATCTTCCATCTGCCCATTAATTTTTGGTTTGGTAAGACGTAGAAATGAAAATGACTGAAATAAACTGTTATAAACAGATGAAATATTAAAATATGCTAAACTTAATTTTTACAGAATGCAAAATTCAGTTGTTTATGACAGACCTTTACAAGTGTTGACATTGTTCTAATATAGTTACATCAGGTTGAAAACAGTCCATTGAATTCAATAAAGAAAAAATTAAAAAAACAAAAACTCTTTCATCTTCAGATTCATAAACCCACAGCGGATCCAAAGAAAAGCAAAAAAAACAAACAAAATAATTTAAACTATAAGGCATTGAATAAAATAATAAGCAGACATACAGTATATCTCTGCTAATCAGTATGCACTGATCCTATGATGCAAATATTTGCAGCAAAGAGCACACTAGGCAAGTGGGAGTGTTTTAAAGATGAATTAAACAAGTGCATTAGTCAGTGTATTCCATTGAGTAACAAGCATACAAGAACAAAATTAAAAACTATGTGGCTAAGCTCTAGTGTAAAAAAACTAAGAAATAAAGTAAGAGAGGTCTTTAATAAGTACAAAGTAGAAAGGACACTCTCTGCATTCCAGTTTTACAAAGAATGCAACAAGAAATGCAAGGGAGCAATTAGGGCAGCTAAAATAGAATATAGCATAATACACATGGCTATGGGAATTGTTAAAAAAATACAAATCACACACACATACGTACATACATAGGTTGAACTAGATGGACCTATGTCTTTTTAATATATAATATATATATATATATATATATATATATATATATATATATCATAAATGAATAAGCTACCGTTGTGCAATACACATCAGTGCACAACATACATTTAGCATGTGCATTAAAGGCACCACAATAGATCGCCCTGGTGTAAATGAGCCCTAAAATTAAACCTATCACAATATAATTTAAAAAATGCATAGTCAGCTGAAATTTAACATAAATCTTACAAATTTCTGTTTAGTCAAGTTTGGCCCCAACTTCCTGGCCTGGTGTGTATTAAGGACAATTTTAACAGTTCAGCAAATCTAAAGCACATTTTTATTCAAAACAGACACCTTATAGGGGTTGTGACAGTGTGAGGCCCTGCCACTATGTAAAAGTAGGTAAAAGTTACAAAGGGTTCACAGGAATGCAGGGTGTAGGGCTCCAGAATATAGATTTTGAGTGTTTTTTCTTTCAGTTTTCTTTGGGTTTTGTAATTCCCAGATTGGGTTTAGGAGCATGGAGACTTTAAGGAGCTTTGGGAGGGAAGAAGCCCCCAACCCAGTCCCTAGGTCTTGCTGGAGACCAGCAGGGTGTGTGTACAGGTGCTCACAGCCTTTATAATAGCCTTGGGCATAGTTCAGGGCTCCAAATTAGGAGACAGGTGTTCTTCACTTAAGAGTTGATGATCCACACTGGAGTCAGGAGGTTCTGTGTCTAGAGGACTAAAAGAGTCAAGACAACGGGGCAAATCTAGAGGACCGAGAGAACTTAAAGGTATGAGAGAACTGAGAGAGCCTGGAGAACTAAAGAGAGCTGGGAACGTTGCAACTGTTGTACGTGAGCACAGGTGTGCTGTTAGTAAATCTGTAGGACCAAGGCAAAAGGCCTGAGCAACTGTGTAAAGTGTAAAGTCAGGTGGCTTGATATTACTTATCTTTTCCTGTTTTGATGGTGAAAAACCCTACATAGGCAGCTGTGGGCCAACTAGCCTTGAAACATAGTTCGGACTATTGTAGATTCAATGGAAAATGTTAATACCACTTAATTAAGTTCCCCAATATCACAGGGTTCTAATTCCTCTCCACTTTATCCAAAATAAAACGTTTCGGCTGCAGCACATTATTTACTGTATGTTCAAGGTGCAATGTTACTGTTAGACAGTCAGAAGTAGAAAATTACTAAATCAAAATCGGCAGTGACCTTAAAGTAAATCTATATCTAATCTGTCTCATGGCTCTTTCTTTATACTCCCTTT